>NC_136482.1:29992015-30269515 GCF_053919585.1 Euprymna scolopes
GATATATTAAACTGAATATGATGACAAAAAACAAACAATATGAAACGAATATATTATTGAAGGAATATTTCTAAATCCTCCAAGCGTAAACAAAAGCCTACATTTACAACATCTCACGCGGATATGTAGATGTGATATGATTTTCTGATCATTGTCTTCTGAAGCTGACAGAAGATGAAAAGTGCTGATAACAGAAGATCAGTGTTGAGCGTATATGCATGGTCAAAGAGAGTGTTTGCATACACACCATTACCGTGAGGTGGATTCGTTTCCGAGCACAAAGTTCTTTGGCACTTTGGTTGAGATTAAATGAGCCACTGCTATACGGCTGGTTAAGCAAATAATTTCCAAACATCAGAGAAGGAATTAGTTCCATTTGATTAAATTTGGTGGACACGTTCGGAAAAAAAAGAATCTCCACTGACTATAGGGTTTCAATAGAAACATTTTCTTGTATTTTTGTTTTTTCTGTAAAGGCGAGAAAAAAGCTGAGACAATCCCCCCTTGTACATGAACCCCGTTTTCCCCCCGTTCTTTTAACACTGCCTCCGATAATCTCCACCCCCATCTTGGAACTGACTCTTGTTTTTGCGGTGAAAATGCCCTAGAAAACAGGGAATAGCTCAATATTATCCTGATTGATTTGGGATTATCTTACTGATATTTTATATTGCTTGCTTTTTAGATAAACCCCCAACTGATAGAACTGAAACTGTATATATATATATATATATATATATATATATATATATATATATATATATATATTGTGAATAAAAAAGACACTTAAACTAGGGACAGCATTAAGTAGGATTGGCCATAGTGTGAATGTAGTATTGTGGTAATTAGAACTAGTTTAAGACTAAAAAGATGACGAATGATCCCCATAACTCCACACAATTTGGCCTTGTGCTACATTCGTTGTATTATTTTTTTTCAGAGTTTTTTTTGTAAAATTCATTGTAAGAATTACGCGCAAATGAATACTATAATCACTAGATATAAATTATGCCACAAAAATAAGGTGGACAGCATGGAAATATCTTCCTCCACTGGAGAATTCTTACTTATCGGGACAGAAATTTCAAACAAGTCATATACTATTTCCATTGGGATTTCTTTGGTACTTTCTATGACCTATGTGGTGTGTCTGGGTCTCAACTGATACCAATGTCTTATCATTAATAATTCTATCTTGCAATATCTACTATAAATCTATTAGTAATGGAGATTTGTTGTTTGAAGTCAAAACTATACTATTACTTGTATTAACCTAGCAGAGCTACCCGCTGTTGACCGGGGTAAAAGTGTAATATATTACTATTAAAACTTCTATCCTTTTACTTCTCTCTATCTATCACTCTTATCCTCTCCCAAACCATCCCTCTCTCTACACACACACACCTCCTTAGCTTTAATCCAAATATATTTCAAGTGACAGAAGGTCCGAGTTGCAATTTGCTTCCTCCACTTATGCTAAACACTTCATATGGTTTCGTCCAGCACGTTTTTTAATCATGTGACGAGATTACTTGCATGACAGTATTGTGTATTATGCGAGAGTACATTTATTTATATATGTACTAGCAAGTTTTACTGGCATAAATGTAAAATATTTCTATTAAAACTTCTATTTCTCTACCCCTCTGTAGAGTTTCTCTCACTTTCCCTCTTTCTTATTATTGCGTCTCATTCTCCTCCATTCCTCTCTATTAGCATACACATATATATACACACAGTAAACTCTCCTCAATATAGATTTCTTGAAGAGCGAGACGGCATTTTCTGTCTAAATTAATACATTAAAAATGGATTAAAAAAAGGCCCTCCTGAGAAAACGTGGCCCAGTTGACCCCCCCCCCCAGAATGAAGCTGATCAAATATATACTTTGTTGGTGCTTTTTTATCGTTTTTAACGGAGTTGGGTATACATACATACAACTGCCCTTTATATATTAAAAAAAAAAAAAAACTAGAAGGGTTACCCGGCATTCCTTAGGGTAAAATTATAACATATTTCTATTTAAATTATTTTTCTCCTCTCCCCGGTTTCCCTCTCTATCCTCATCCTCCTGGCTAAACAACATACATACGATTTATACGTTTATTATCTGTCTGTTAAAAGAACAATATCTCACACCCACTAGATAACTCATGACACGTTTTAATATATCATCTCCTCCAATATAAACCAATATACAACACAATGTCTCTCCCAAATGTCTCTACCAGCCAGTATTCATGGCTTAACCAACCAATCACAATACTGCAAGAGGAAAGGCCCAAATGTACTTATATGAATTATGTCACCTCTCTCTGAGCTAAAGTTTGTGAAAGTTAACTATTGTTTGGGTAAATTGAGAAAACTAATAAAATTTAATGGATAAATATTTATTTACCTAATGGACAAAATCGCTTGAATGCCCTCATCTCTCACATCCAATTCATCTGAGTTTATCATCAATATTATGATATTTTCCGGAAGTAGTGCAAAAGCACTATATTTTGAACTGTTTAAAACAGTAATTTGGATTTCAGTTAACTGTTTTGTTCTCTGAATCATATTAAAATATACTGTTGTTGGTTAAAAATATTTATTGTCGGTTTTGATCTTAAACCAACTAACTGCATACACTTGGATGGTAAATTTGACTAGAATGTTTAATTTATCATAATGTTTGAGGATAGACACTTCTAGTCCATAAACATATTAACCTTGTGGCTTATATTAGCCGTCTTGCTTGATTCAAGGGCTCAATTTTCTAAGCCGCATATCTTAGGTTAATTTCTCTAGAAATGCCAACAGCATACTCAAAAAGTAGCCTCTGATCTTCACACTTAAATTATTTGTTTCTTCTGCTGTCAGATAGTGATGATCAGGAGGGACACTAATTTTTTAGAATTCTATTTGAGGCAAATCTTGATAATTATTAATGCAAAGTTTCCCCAAAGGATCAGTAAATGTTGTTAGGCTTTCTGTTGTTCCATCAATTAATTCAAAAATTGCTCTAAATGGGAGTTCTTCTAGTGGAACCTGAAAACTGCAAAATTTGCATGTTTAATAATAGAGCCAGATTACATAATGAATACCAATATATTATTTTATTTTCCACAAAAAAGTAACATAATTGCAGGTGAATCTATAGAATTAATTTTACCTCCTTGTTAGAAGACAAGTGTAGACTATGTGCCCTTTGGACAATTTTTTGTCTTGCACTTTACTGCAAAGTCATCACATTTCAAGACAGGAAATTTACAGCTACAAGAAAATATATCAAACAATCTGTCTAGCAGTTCCTTCATTCTTTTCACTTTGGATGCTTCAAGAGATTTCCTGTCAATCTGTTTGGCCCTCTTATAGCAAAATATATTGACCTTCTGTCCTATATAACGTTCCCCTAACAAGGACAATTGTGGATTAACTGCTTACCAAATACTAATTAATTCCTTAGCAATTAACTTAGAAATCTCACTATTTTTTAAGTAGAGATAACTAAACCGGATGACTTGTGAAGCCGGAGGTGCTGTTTCATCCAAATGACAAGGTGGACCAGCAAATTTTGTGAACCACTTGTTAAAACTGAATGTCGTGCTTTTACTGACATTCTAATCTGGAAAGTAAAATAAATAAATGGAGTGTAACTGAAGGAAACTCTTTTAGGCTATCTTCTAGTTTCATATGTAAAAAAAATAAGTGCTAGTTATAAGAAATAATGAAAAACTTTGTAGAGTTGAATTAGATGTATTGAAGAGAGAGGACCAGACCAAATCAGAGGCATAGTTGTGTTTAATTCAGATATTTTTAGCTCCTTCTTCGATAACATGAATTTATCCATAAAGAGATTCATTCTTGCTGTAGCTGTGCCATTTTAAACGAATGTTTAGTGTTTAAAGTTTGAAAAACCAGTGCTTATGCATCTATGTTACCATGCTATTCTTAATAGTACTTTCAAGTTAAATTTAATTTTTATGAAATTTTTGTTTATTAAATTGTTAGGTGACAATACAAAATAGTTACAACACAACCTCCTATCTTCCCCATGTTAAGAACGGCTTTCTAAATAATAAATTTATTTTAGCACAATAACATAGATGCATAAACGAAAAATCTTTAAAGCAGCTTCCTTATTTACTCGTATTAATCTTTGGGGGTTATCTGATTTTAAAACTATAATTTTAGAAGAAAAATACTGCTTAAAAATAATTATTCCCTAAAAATAAAAGAAATAAAAGTTTGACACTAATTTTCTGTGAAGTATTTTTTTCTTAAGTAGAAAATCTTGAAAATTTTTGTGGTTATGTTTCGTAAAGAATGTGTAGAATAAAATTGTATGGACTTTTTTTTTTTTAATATAAAACTGGAGTATTACAATATTTTAATAAAAATTCAAATAGAATTTGATGTGAAATATTAGGTTGGTGCAAAAATGTTTTTGACGTTCATTTGAACGTCAAAAAAAAATGACATTATTTTTGCACCAACCTAATAGAAAAACAAATTAAAAAAGATAAAACAAATGTTTAAATTCACTGCAGACACTTGAAATATAATAATACATATTTTAAACAAGCCCTTTTCGTTTTTCCTTTCGAAATAATTAAGCCTAAATCGTAATGTTTTCAAATTAAATAATAAACACACGTTTTCAATACCAATAACGAGCGTGTTTTGCGACGGGGAAATCTAAAATGTTTCTCTCCAAAAACATTCCTGAAATGAAAAAGTGAACTTTGGTCGCTATTATTTAAAAAACATAATTTTGCCTTTACAGTTAATATTTATTTTATTAATTCATTATCCTCACTGATTTTATTTAAAATGTAGTTTAAAACATCCTAAATAATGATTCCATTTTCTTAACAGTACGGATTGTTTTGATGACGGGACGTTCTTGACAATTCACCAAAAAACTTTTAATGGCTTCAATTTTTCAACTTTTAAAGTCATTTCCTCAAGCAAAGATAACGATTTTGGAAAAAATATTTCGTGTAGGTCTTTTCTATGTCAAACCCCAACTATCATCACCATTGCCTCACCGGAGTTCGAAAATCGACCTGCCCTACTGCGCCATACCCTGTCAAAATGTGTTATATGTTAACTACTGCCCTAACCTCCCCTGCCATATCCAGTGCATGGCATACGTTCAGAGATTACAGTTAAAATATCTGCAGTAAAACAGGCTTGCCTAAATCCATACTGGAGTTTAGCAGCTGTGAGGTGGTGTACTAAAGTTTGATTAATTATGAACTTAAATATTTTGGTGAAAAGAGAGAGGAGGCTAATTGGACAATAATTAAATGAATCAGATTTGTTGAAATGAGTTTTTTTGTTTGTACGAAAAATGTTCAAAAATTTTTTGTGCATAATAAAAGTTCAAAACATTAAAAAATATTTGGGCTATTTATTTAAACGGTAACTCCTTTAATTACTTCAAAATGACTTTTCTAGGTTAATGTAATTTTGTTTGATCAATTAGAGATTTTGTATCTGCTGAACACATTACCATGGGGTTGCATCCACACAAACTACTATGAACATGCATGGGTGTGTCTACTGCACTGTCACTCGACTCAGTCATTACTACAATAAAGTATTCTCATCCCAAACAAAACCACAAATCAAGTTTATTAAACAATTAACAGATGTTTATTTACAAACCTTACTTATTTTTCAGGTCAAATAGCAAACTTATAAAATGAAGTCTTTTATCCCAACCAATTAAAAACAACAGTCCAACCTAAAACTACAAACTTCCTGTTTCTAGCACACCGAAAACTAACTCCTCTTTAAATGTCCAACTAACTTACTACCTCCCCCCCCCGACCTCTCCTCCTGCCCATAGGCTGAAATATATATAGTTTTGATCAGATCTCAACGATGTCTAGCAGAGATAACTGCAACACAGTGTCCATTGAAAATGGTTTATCCAGAGCCCATCTAAGAACATATATTTTTTTAAATAGTTGGTTTTAGCGGGATACTCCATTTAAAGAGACATTTTATTTCAAGCAAAAGACGATTTCTTCAATTTCTTCTGTGCCCTTGCCTTTGGCGAAGCAACTATCACCAGCAACATCTGACATTTGCATGCACACCTAAAACATGCAACATGTTTATACAGCTACATTAAAACATGCAACATGTTTATACAACTACATTAAAATATGCAACATGTTTATACAACTATATTAAAACACACAACATGTTTATACAACTATATTAAAACACGCAACATGTTTATACAACTATATTAAAACACGCAACATGTTTATACAACTATATTAAAATATGCAACATGTTTATACAACTATATTAAAATATGCAACATGTTTATACAACTATATTAACACATGCAACATGTTTATACAACTTTATTAAAACACGCAACATGTTTATACAACTATATTAAAACACGCAACATGTTTATACAACTATTTTAAAATATGCAACATGTTTATACAACTATATTAAAATATGCAACATGTTTATACAACTATATTAAAACATGCAACATTTTTATACAACTATTTTAAAACATGCAACATGTTTATACAACTATATTAAAACATGCATCATTTTTATACAACTATATTAAAACATGCAACATGTTTATACAACTATTTTAAAACGTTTATACAACTATATTAAAATATGCAACATGTTTATACAACTATATTAAAACATGCAACATTTTTATACAACTATTTTAAAACATGCAACATGTTTATACAACTATATTAAAAAACGCATCATCTTTATACAACTATATTAAAACACGCAACATGTTTATACAACTATTTTAAAACGTTTATACAACTATATTAAAATATGCAACATGTTTATACAACTATATTAAAATATGCAACATGTTTATACAACTATATTAAAACATGCAACATTTTTATACAACTATATTAAGACATGCAACATGTTTATACAACTATTTTAAAACGTTTATACAACTATATTAAAATATGCAACATGTTTATACAACTATATTAAAACATGCAACATTTTTATACAACTATATTAAAACATGCAACATGTTTATACAACTATATTAAAACATGCAACATGTTTATACAACTATATTAAAAAACGCATCATCTTTATACAACTATATTAAAACACGCAACATGTTTATACAACTATTTTAAAACGTTTATACAACTATATTAAAATATGCAACATGTTTATACAACTATATTAAAAAATGCAACATGTTTATACAACTATATTAAAACATGCAACATTTTTATACAACTATATTAAGACATGCAACATGTTTATACAACTATTTTAAAACGTTTATACAACTATATTAAAATATGCAACATGTTTATACAACTATATTAAAACATGCAACATTTTTATACAACTATATTAAAACATGCAACATGTTTATACAACTATATTAAAACATGCAACATGTTTATACAACTACATTAAAACATGCAACATGTTTATGCAACTATATTAAAACATGCAACATGTTTATACAACTATATTTAAACACGCGACATACTTATACAACTATTTTAAAACATGCAACATGTTTATACAACTATATTAAAACAGTCAACATATTTATACAACTATATTAAAACATGCAACATGTTTATACAACTATATTAAAACATGCAACATGTTTATACAGCTACATTAAAACATGCAACATGTTTATACAACTATATTAAAACACGCAACATGTTTATACAACTATATTAAAACATGCAACATGTTTATACAACTATATTAAAACATGCAACATGTTTATACAACTATATTAAAACATGCAACATGTTTATACAACTATATTAAAACACGCAACATGTTTATATAGCTATATTAAAACATGCAATATGTTTATACAACTATATTAAAACATGCAACATGTTTATACAACTATATTAAAACATGCAACATGTTTATACAACTATATTAAAACATGCAACATGTTTATACAACTATATTAAAATTTTGACTTAAAATGTTAGATTCTGATCTTTCCTGGTGGTCAGCATTGAAAAGCGATAAAATCGTGCATAAAATGTTTGAGGTATCGTGGCTCGGTCGAAAAATATCATGCTGCCGATTGAGCTGTTACAAGTTCAATCCTTGTTAAAAGTTTAGACGATGGGTGATACCCAGAAACACGTGTCATGAATAACTTTTGTGCACTTAAAAATATTTAATAGATATTTAAAAAAATATTAAAATACTTAATAAATACTTAATACAATTGAAAATAATAACTGAAAATTTAGAGGTATAAACAATTACAATCAGAATCGGTAATTGTATTTGAATCAGAAAAAAATATTGGAATCGTCTTATTACTAGTTAAAACATACAAATGGAAAAGAAAAAGTTATTCGTTTTATTTAGAAAGTGAAATATTAACTCTCCTATGAATAGGACACTGGGTGCATGTGATGCATTTTAGGAATCAATATACGATACAATGCTATACGTTCAAGATAAAATGTACAGTTTACGATAAGAAGCAAAACAGCTCACACAAAGAATTATATTGCACTTGTAGCAATGGGACCTAATTATATATTAAAATTCACTTTCTTCTTTCAAGTACTAATTAATATAAAAGAGAAAAGTAAAATCTATCAAGTTAATCGATTTCTAAGGAACATAATTAATAATTGATTGGGGTAAAATCAAGAAAACAAACTTTCAATTTAACAATGTGATTTATAAAAAAAAACATATCGAAATAATTATTATGTTACAATCGGCAATTTAAGCCCATAATCATTGACTAATTATTCAGAATTTAATGTATTTTTCTTTAATGTTTGACATGTTTTATTACAAATATTTAATTTATTAAGACATGAAATGTGAGGGGAAAAATGAATTATTTGACTTTGATTAATGAGTATCTTCTCTGACTTTGTTGTTGGATGGATTTTAAAAGTTGATTCCAAGTGCGCGAGCCTTCCCTAGTCTCACACAAAAACACGTTCACATCTCAAGCTATATTACTTGTCATATACATACGCGCACACAAACATACGCGCCCATGTCCACACACGTACATATATTCACGTTCGCGTACATACACTCACATTCACGTGTATATACACACACACACGCATGGACAACGTCACTTCCGCTTTCAATGGAAATCTACACATGCGCAAAAGACCACCGGAAACAAGTATAAAAGAAAGAGCAATAAGCGGCTTCTTCCTTTTTAGGACCAGCTTTCGAGCTGTCCAGTCTATGGACCGACAGCGTGCCTTTTCGGCATGCGCGCGCGTACCTCACGCCATTAACTACTATGTGGGACAAAAGGCCAACAGACAGTACGTACACTCTTTCTCTCTCTATCTACTACTTGTGCCAGAGAACACCACCGCGTAACTGACGGCTAACATGGCGCACAGTTTAACTGATGTCAACCCTCTATCCTTTGTCTTTGTCTACACGCTGGACTATCATTCTCATTTCTACTATATTACTCACTTCTTTTCCCACGCGCGAACAAACGATAGTGACCCGAACGTGAGATGAAAACACATTTCCTTTTTCCTTCTATAATACCAATCCCGCAACAAACGATGGTTACATCCGCGCGGATATGAGCACGTGTTATATCTAAAACATTCATTCTTTCAACAGTAAATAAACGACGTTTATCTTATCCATCAATTGAGTTTTTGTTTCCTTCAATTCCATTCGTTTCATTATTTTCTTGTAGCGAGTTTGGGTATTATTATATCCTGGTCCGCAACACAAGACTAATTTATTTCTGCCCAGTTCTCTATTTACCATATTTCTTTATCATTTCCACCCAGGTTCTCCAAATTTACCGACTTAAACTAATAGAAACATGTCTTACTCAACGTTTACCGTGCTTACGAATGTGATTTTGAAACTTTCAAAGAGTCAGCTGGAAAATAATTTCCGACTAGCTTAAGTTTACTTACCTCTCCACGAGGGTAGGGTTAGGGTTAGACTAGTGTATGCGTGTGCCTGTGTTTATGAAGAGGTTGAATCTACATACTGGCAGAGAAACAGCCAGTACGGATGGTTTATCATTACATAATTTTGTAATAAAAAAGAATATAACGTAATAAATAAAAGGACAGACTACACCATCAACATAGTTATCTACAAATATTGATCATAGATCATCCTCATAAGTAATGCAATATTGTTTATTCCATTAATCACATTTAATCCTTTCATATCATTCTTTATCATTCATCAGGCTGTTCGAAGATATTAGCTTCATGACAAAAAAAAATACATCAAACATTGGTGTTATTGTTTGTTTCCTTTCCAAAACTCAATCATGTTCTGCAAAGACAAAACCAAAAATAAGTTTCCCTTACAAAATTACTAAACCAAACACTGTGAATAAATATTTGATGATATAAAGAACTTGAAAAATAAAAACTTTCACATTAAATAACCCGAAAAGGGTTGATATGCCATAACACAAACATGGTCATTCAGCTGATCCATCCATCTCATTAAGCCTTATCTTCTAGCAGCTTTTGGCCTTTGTAAGTAGTGACTTATCATCAATAATAATAAAAAGTCCTTCTCCCATTTCTATCAATATACATGTAGGCACATTTTTCTCTTAGCATCTTGATAGCCTAAGTTTCTAAGAAGAACTCACGCAGAGACATACACGTGGAAACTTACATTTATGAGTAATGTGTAGACTGAACCCTTCAGTCATAACGAATCTTAGAAACGAAATGCTGACTCTAGAGAGAGAGAGAAGAGTTGTGAAACAGTGTGATCTGAGGCCTACTTTCCACATCAAAGAAACTGTATATATATATATATCATCAAAAGAAAATTTAATCAGTCACACCAAGTTACTTGTAGGTCGCACTTTGGCTAATGGATATTTTTGTTGACTATGGAATAAGTTTAGTAAGTCCAAATCCTATCAGATCTAGTACTTTTAATCATATACTAACACTATTGCAAAAAGTTATCAATCTACCTTTTCAACTCTCGTACTAATAGATCAAGCGGTCTGAAGATACTGGCTTCCTGACCAAAAATGCCCTAAACATTGATGATATTGTTTTTTCCTTTTTCCTTTGCAAAACTCATTCCTTTTTCTTCTACAAGACAACCAAACCAAACACCATGAATAAATATTTGAAGATATAAAGAACTTGAAGAATATTTTTTTTTTACCAAAACGACCAGATTTGGCATTAAACAGTCTGAAAAGGGTTAATATGCCATAAAATAACTAAACCAGGCCATTTCCACCTTCCTTTGGACATTTTTCAACATCATCATTAGTTTTTGGTATTCAAGATGCTATAAGTGTCTGTGAACACTAAAGCCCTGTAACTGAGTAATTCTGATACTACCATAGTGCCACTCACTCTACCATGGTGAGGGAAGGTTGGGCTATATAGGAGGATAGTTCTGCTGTGGTATAGTTCATAATCATCCATTTTTGGCACTTAAAGTGCTGCGGCAACACTCAGACATCTGAGATAAACATAATCCAGGTCAACTACAAATCCCCCAGTAAAATTATAACACTTTCTTGCATAATTTAATGAACCAATTGAATCTGAAAGAATTGAAGAGCAGAGAATATCTCTAAGATACCGTATGTGTCTCAAGGAGGTTAAAGACTATGAATTTACCCAAATGTTTTTTTTAATTAATGTCACTTTACCATTTAATATCGAATTTATACTTGACAGACAAATATATTTGTATGGAGTGAATCATATCTTCTATCTTCTTATAAGTGGCACTTTTCTGTTTGTCTGTATTTTGAATTTTTTCAAGGGAGATAATTACATGAAAACTTCCAGCGTCAAATGGCACTGATGTAGAGACAAATACTACACTTTCATTTTAGCCAAAAGTATTTTCAAATAATTTTATTTTTTTAACATATAGCATTGGTAACAGGTAATTTTACTTTTAATTTATTCATACCAATTATATTGTGAAGTCTATGTTCGCACTTAACCATCATACAAAGGAAATACATTTTATTTTTAATGTATTCACACCACTAATATTATAGGGTCCTGGTTTGCACTTAACATTTATAAAATGCAGAAAATTCTATATAGCATAAATGTCATATTTTCATAACTTACTACCTAGCTCTACTCGTACATTGAAAAATTAATACCCATAATATTATATCTACTTTTAAAATTTAATGTGAATACATGAAACTATATATATATATATATATATATATACAAACTTTGAGCATGCTCTCTGTCTGCCAAACCAACAGAACATCCAACAAAACTTCCTGATATTTGCGTATTGGTTTTGAAAAAGGACATTTTATTAATTAACTAGTATTTATTACTATTTATTGAATAAATCTACATCAAAATTTAACTGCTACAGCTTCATCCAAAATTTAAAAAATGCTAAAAATAACTAACTAGCTTAATCTAAACCCTCTATCTCCACCTGGGCAATACCGGATGAATACTGCTAGTTATTATGCATCTATGAAAGGAAATAATGTAATTTAGTTGTGAATTCACACTTAATCAAGATGCGAATAGTCAATTTGTCTGGAAAGGTTTTTTTTTAAAGCAGAATAACAAAGAGTAAAGTCTGTTCTGTTTTCAACCAATCAATGATGCTGAAGCCAAAAACTAAATTTCCTTAAGACGATTTTATCCAATGAAAGAAGAGATACAATAATTCCCAGCAAATATAACCTTAAACAAAAAAGCGCTGATTCTATTTACCGTATTATAGCTATTTTCTTTATTGTATCTTAATTTCCCTTGTCCATCGAGAACACCCCCAACCACTACCCACAAAAAGCAAAAGCAAACGTAAAATTCTATGCCTCATCTTTGTGTATAGACAATATCACATGGAAGAATAGGTCTATTTCTGTTTGGAAAATGTTATTAAAAAAACATCTTGGTAACACAGATTGCTGGAAAGTAGAGCGCATGTTGCCATTAAGTGAGACCACATAAGTAGATTTCTCTCATGCAACTCTCCACCTTAGTTGGCCTTGTGCCTAAGTTTTTTGTTCATGTTCTTTTTTTTGCCTGAATAAAAGATTTAATATCTCAAAGTGTAGTATCTGTTCCGGCAGGTACTGCAAGCAAAGACCATATTTGGGGGCAACCCCACATATAAGACCTTGGTCAATGTAGGGGCAACCCTTCATATCAATTGTCACTATCCAGCTCCCCTACTCCCCGGGAAGTTGGTCCCATTTTCCCTTTCACTCTTCACATTAAAAATCGGCCTTGTGCCTAATTTGCTTGGCGGGGGAGCAAATAAATACCATGTTCTGGCAGATACTGAAATGAAAGACAATATGTGGGGGGGGGGGGGGGCAATCCCACATATAAGACCATTGTGCTTGTGGCAATCAGTTATTCGTACATGTAGGGAAAACCCCTTCATACCAATTGTCACTATCCAGCTCCCCTACTCCCCGGGGAGCTGGTCCCTATTTCCCCTTCACTCTCCATATTAAAAAACGGCCTTGTGCCTAATTTGCTCAGTGGGGAAGCAAATAAATACCCTGTAGTCACTGTTCTTCAGATGCTGCACTTCAATTTCTTGTTCTCTGTCAGTGGAGGAGAAATCCTTCACGACTGAGACAATTTTTATTTGTGTTCCTTTTCTCCACATTAAAAAACGACCCTGGTGTCTAACTCTGTCCTGTAGGCAGATATTGTAAATAGGAACAATCACTTTCTTTCTTTTACTTCATATATTTCAGTCGAAGTTCTCCAAAGTCAAGGGATCCCTTCTTGGAAAACACACTTGATGTCTTTATGTTTCGTTGTTTTACGGCATATCAACCCTTTTCAGGTTATTTAATGCTGAATCTGGGAATTTTGGAAAAAAGGTTTTATGCTTTAAGTTCTTTAGCAGTTTTGTGAAGAAAAAAACGTTTTTTTTTGCCTTGCAGAACATGATTGAGTTTTGCAAAGGGAAAGGAAAAACTAATGTTTAGTGCATTTAAGTCAGGAAACTGGTATCTTCAGACGGGATGTCTATATGAGATACATAGATATTTGAAGATTCCCTTAAAGTTCTATTTTATCTCTCAAGTTAGTAAAGAAATTAGGAACATCAATTTTCCTCTCCCTAATTGACCAGTTAACTATGTTGGTTTGGCATTATATATATATATAGAGATATATCCCCGAAACAGTGTTTCATGGTAAACAGCTGATGATCCCTTAAAAATATATATTATTACTGGTACTATAGTGAATTCGAGAGAGCAAGTTGATGCAGTGATTGCAGGTGATTGAATGACTTACTGATTAAATAGTTTTCTAACGAATGATAAAATGTTTTTCTTTTGTTAAAAACTTCCAAGACTATATATATATATATATATATATATATATATATATATATATGAGGTGTTCATAAAGTCTGGCTAGATAATCTACAAAGATTTACCCACAGTCTGGCTACATAACATAGCCAGACTTTGTGAACACCCTCTCTCTCTCTCCCTCTCCCTCTCTCTCTCATATATATATATATATATATATATATATATATATATATATAGAGAGAGAGAGAGAGAGAGAGAGAGAGAGAGATAAGGCTCTATCTCTGTCTGTCTTCATATTTTCGAAACTAAAAGTCGCAGAGCGGGGCTAAGGGCTTCAAATGATTGGATTTTTTATAGATCATGCTTTTATGTGGCTTTAGCCGGTTAAAATAGTTCTTAAGGGGTCAAAAACGGGTCAAAATTGAAAGAATCGTTATACATTTTGTACATTCATCTTAGTTTATTTTAATCAATTCATATGCGTGTCACGTTGGTACAGTGGTAACGTTGCCAGATTTGAATGCTACAGTTTTCCTTTTGGTTTCGATTCTCGCTGATGGCACACAAATACTTGTTTTTTTTTGCTTTTGAAATCACGCCTCTATAATAATATATACGAAATCTGGACAAATTAAGATATCCTATTAAAGCATATTTTACGACCAGGCAAAGTTAGGTCTCACCCCACTAGTATATATATATATATATATATATTTTCATTTTACTTCAGTCGAAGTTTTCAGAAATCAAGAGGCCTCCTTCTTAGGAACTAACATTTGATCTCTATATGAGATGCATAGATATTTGAATAATACATTAAAGTTCTCATTTACATCTCAAACACTGAGTTAGTAAAGATATTGAGAACATAATTTTCCTCTCCCCAATTGACCATTTAAATATGTTATAGGATATCTTTCTTGTGGTTGCTTGTCTTACTTGAGTCCAGGACAAGTATTCATCTAGTCTGGTGGAGTGTCCAGTTTCATGCTCTTACTTGGAGACAGTGCACCATTCCTCATAAAAGCCAGTGTAGTGTAGTCATACGAAGATCTTATTTGGGCTTCAAATACATATTTTGGAGAATAACGTCAAGGATGAGAATTCATATAGAAACGTTGTTTTAATTTGAATAAAATAAAATATGGATCTAGTGCGCTTGAAAGCCAAATCACAACGTAATATTAGGAAAATAAATAAATATTTTACTTGTTTCAAATTTATTACAAATATATTTCAGAGGTATACTCCATCTTCAGTGTGTTGTTTTGTTTGTTTATTTTTTTCCTTTTCTTCTTCTTTGTCATGTTGTAACGTTGAAGAAAGAAGTCTGTTTGTAAAGATGAACTCTCATCCTTGATATTATTCTTGTATTACCTACGCGCAGTTCAAACATTTCAAAATACAACCGCTCTTTAAAAACAGACATCTTTCTCCATGGGATTTGGACTTAATGGCGCCATCACATATGCAAAGGATTGTTGACGCTATATTGACTAAGGATGAACGCATTCAGCAGGTAACATCTGCATATATTGACGATGTGTATGTGGATGGAGAAATTGTGCCTGCAATGCGCGTAAAGAACCAGAAAGGCTACAGGACGGTGCAAGAGTGCTCGGTTTGCAGGTCTGGGAAGAAGATAATGTCCTATGTTGGAAACGAGGCAATGAAATCCCAGGTATGCCCTGTGTTTTCACATGACAAAATGTATTTTCATTGTGCAGGAAGTTGGTTGGACACCTTTCTGTGGGTGGGTGGCTGGCTTCGTATTGCAGCGGCATTCATCAAATGGGGAGCCTCTGACGTCACCACCAGATGGGATGACAAAATTTATGATGCCCCTCTCAATACAATGGTCAGAGAGGTCCTCACTAGAGTGCACAAAGAAGATCTAGCATGGGGCAGATGGTGTGTTGACAGTCAGGATCGTAGTGTATGGGTTGACGCAAACTCTCTTGGCATTGGCGTGTCGTTAGTCCATGATGGAGCCGTAGGGGAAGACGCTTGCTGGTTGTGCCCAGAAAAAGATTCCCAACACATAAACCTGGTAGAACTCGATGCAGTTATCAAGGGAATAAACTTGGCAATCCTTTGGAAGACAACCACCCTGCAACTATTCACAGATTCTGCTTGCATCTAAGTGGATTCCAGACACTCTTACTGGATGGGCTAGAGTGCGAACCAAAGCAACGAGAGAGATGCTCATCTATTGGCAGCTCAACACGATCATGAGCCTGGTGAACGAATATGCACTATCAATGGAGGTGTCCCTGGTCAGATCCAGCATAAATAAGACAGATTGTTTAACAAAGGGTACCTCAAAGATGGCTTGATGCCATAAAAAGAACTGTTGAACATATGCAACCTCCCTGTGCCGCATCTATGAGCCCTGGTCACTATAATTGGATTAAGGAAATCCACCAACAAAGCAGGTATCCTGGAGTCAAGCGGACCCTATATTTTGCTAAGTTGGTTGAACCAGGAGTGGAAAGTGCAGACGTCATGGAAGTGGTCAAAAACTGCGTGGAATGCCAGTCCATTGACCCGGCACCCGTTCGCTGGGAAAAGGAGAAGTTGGAAGTTAGGGGCCACTGGAGCTGGCTAGCGATAGACATTACTCACCACAATGGTGAGGATTTCCTGACTCATTGATTGCGGTCCGTCAAGGTTTGCCATATGGCGTATGCTGCGTCGACAAGATACAGTCACTATTGTCCGTCAACTAAACAATATTTTCCTTGAATGTGGACCTCCAACAGAGATATTGCTTGACAATGGTGCTGCATTTACCAGTGAGCAGTTTAAGAAGTTTAATGACAGCTGGGGAATACATCTGAGGTTTCGATGTGCCCATGTACCTAGTGGAAATGGGATCATTGAACGAGTCATCGAACCGTCAAAACAATCAAAGCTAGATCAGGCTGCACAGTGTTTGAGGCAGTTTATTTGTACAATGGAACCCCGAAAGATGATGTTTCGTCTTCTACAGTGCCGGCTGATACATTGCATAGGTATCACATCAGGGTGAAGGGCATAGAGACGAACCAGCTACCTGAACTGGAAGTAGCCGGAGAGAGAGTGAGGAAAGGGGATTTTGTGTGGATCAAAAACCCGCGATGCAAGTGCACGACAAGGTATGGAGTTGGGCGAGTCACTGAAATAATCAGTCCACAAGTGGTACGGGTCGACGGCATGCCCTGTCATGTTAAAGATATACGGTTAGTAACGCAACCATCACTAGACGACATGAGCAAATCAGAGTCAGAATCTAGCGAGCCATCACTCTGGATTGCAGCACCACCATCAGACAGTGACTTTGAGATAAGTAGCCTTCCAGAAGAGACAGAAATTCTCGACCCTTAGACCGCAGACAAAAGCACAAGTGAAGATGAGGCGTGTGTCGTCCCCCCTTGAAGAAGCACCCGGCAAAGACGATTACCACCCCCTTGCAATCTCTGTGATCATGAGATCAGAGGGGAGTGTGGGGAAAATGGCTTACCGTACGAACGTCCTCGTGTCTGTCTGTCCTGTGAGTTGCATGCGTCGAGAAAGAAAGAAAGAAAGAGTCCATCATGGCGGCCGTGATGTTTTGTAGTGAACAAAGTCTCGTGGGATCACGTGCACGTGTCTTATAAAAACAGGTCACTTGTGGGTGGGAAAGGAAGGAGAAATAATTTGACATTTGAGAAGCAGCAAAATCAGTTGAAAGAATTTGTGTGAGCAGTGATTTTTGCCTGTTGATTGACTGCAGTTAATCCAAGGTTCGGGTCCCTGACTATCAGGTGGATAACTTCAGCCCAGATAAAACGTTTACCTCCAGCACTCTTACTAATGACATGGCTACAACGATAGCCATAGAAACAGAAAATGTCCAAGATCTCTGGCGGCTGTTCACACAAAATACTGCCAACCTAGAATACAGCTTTTTCTTCTCCCTTTATCAGAAAAATCACTCATAAAAATGAAGACTGAGTGACAAATAAAGAGAAGCGAGAGTAACGGGAACTGCCGATAACGCATCCACAATGCATTATCTACTCTCCATTAAAAAAAAAATGAATAAAAAATATAAAATATCACATCTAGTAGGCATTAAACTTCTCTCCATCTTATTTTAATAGATTTCATTCTGATAGCCAAAATATGATATAGGTAATACTAAGTCAATTAAAAAGACTTGAAAAACAATGTTATTATTATTCGTTCATTAAGTGTTCTCACACAGACCATTTCCAGTGCTCTCCATCTTTCTATAACTGCATAGGTGACTTCATGCTATTTCAACATCCGCTTACCATCTGTAATTGGTATTCTTTGGGGTTTGGGTGACAAAAAGCCTCAAATCCTCAGTTCTGTCCACACTCTTCCAGTAGAGGTCATGGTATTTTGCGATTTCAGTTTTTTTGGTTCTCTGTGGTTATGATTTAAGTTTCATTCCTATTTGCAGCATCCAAGTTACTGTTTAGTGTTTGCAGTTTATGTGAGTTGGTTTCCACATTCTAGGATTTTTCTTAGGATTTCATCTGTTTTTATTATTGCTATCCATTGTATCGTCTCAGTCTTTACTCTGATTCTAATCGCTCCCATCCTTTTTTCAAGGTTTTTCAGGGCTGCTCCTATGATTATTGATGTTACCTTGGATTTCTTCATTTTCCATATCCCTTGTAGTTCTCTGGTCAGTTCCATATATTTGCTTGACTTATATCACTTTAATATTCACCCTATAGTTTGCTGGGATGGTGAAATCTAGGATCTGGCAGGATTTCTCCTTGTCATAAACTATTATGATATCCAATCTCCTGGCTTGGAATATTTATCGGTTTGTACCTCCATGTGATATAGGATTTTATGATTTCCATTTTCAATTACTTTTTCTGATTTGTGTTTATACCATTTGTCTGGGTGTTCAAGATGCAGTTGTTTGCATAGTTCCCAGTGTACTGCCTTCCCCACCTAGTTGTGCTTGTTCTGATATTAGGAGGGGGCAGTTTCCTGCATCCACTTATTATGTAGTTTACCATTTTGCCTCTTTATTTGCAGAGTCTACATTTGCTGTTTTCTTGCGTTTTCTGATCTTAGCTTTGATATGATTAGTTCTAATCACGTTATTTTGTGTGGCTATTAATTGTGATTCAGTTTCTCTACTTAGGTGTCCTTATTATAACCATGTTCAGGTGTTTTCATGAGTTTAATCTTTTTTTATCTTTATGAATCGTCCGTATAGCGATTTCTTTTCCTTTTTTTTTTTCATCTTTTGCCTCTCTGTTCCCTGTTTTTTTTTACAGTTTCTCTTGCTGCAGTGATTAACCTGTGTTCTGTGTTGTGTAATTTATGCAATACTTCTTTTGTGTGAGTCATTCACAATCTTCTATAGAAACCAGTTCTCTTCCTCTGCCTTTCCTTTTCATGTAGTCAGCAACATCATTTGAGTGAAGTGCACAGTGCTTATTCTTATTAGCATTGAGTGTTTGCTTATGTTGAGCAATTTTTCAGATTAAGATTAATGATTTAAATTATTCAGCCTTGACTTTATTCTCAAAACGCTTCACTGAATGCAACCTCTGACCTTCTTCGAATGTGTTTTTTCGAACTCGGGAAGAAGATGTAATGCAGTTAAAAAAAGTGCTAAGTAATAATCAGCTCTAAGTGATAGTGTTTCTGGAGGTTGAAGGTTCAATCCTCAGGACGTACAATACTAAAAATACAATTACAAATTACTTAAAACTTCAACTTGGCCATGGCTAACAGAACGAGAGTAAGCTACTCCCATAGATTAAATAATTAAATGTTTAAAATTCCGCACACATTCCCAAATTGGATGAACAACATCTGAAGAAAGTTAGAGGTTCCATCAACCAAAACGTTGTGAGAATATCTAACACGGTGTTTGTCTATATGTTATGTCACATTTCTCGAAGATATGTATTATTATACCATAGTTTGGTTAAGCATTTATTTTTTTAAAGATTTTTTTTTCTTATATTTTAATTGCACAAAATATATGCGAAAATATTTCTCCATGTTGTGATTGAGTTATGTTTTGAATAAAATTCATTTTAATTCTTCTAATTTAATGTAGTTAATAATTAATTGAACAAGTCACATGTCCAGTGTAAATGGAGACGCTCTGATATTATTGTAGCTTTTTTTATTAAAACTACAAAAGTATTTATCTAACTTAGCATTAACGCCCGGAAAACTCCGGTCGTAAAGTATGCTTAAATATAATATTTTAATTCTTGCAGATTTTGTATATATTATTATAGAGTTAATGTTCTTATTTTTATATATTATAAAGTTGCGATTTCAAAAAAGAAAGATATATATATATATATATATATATATATAACTTGCGTTCCTTCAGCCATAATCGAAACCGAAACCAAAACTTATAAGGATTCGTGATAAAATTATTTATGAAAAAAATAAGTGCCATCAGCTATAATCGAAACCGAAACCAAAACTTATGA
This sequence comes from Euprymna scolopes, assembly GCF_053919585.1. NCBI lineage: Eukaryota > Metazoa > Mollusca > Cephalopoda > Sepiida > Sepiolidae > Euprymna > Euprymna scolopes. Next base: position 30,012,804 of record NC_136482.1, read on the forward strand.
CGAATTCTTGGTAAAATTATTTATGACAAGAAATGGAAGTACATAACAATTAAATTTAAGATTTTTCGTTGTAGAATAATCAAAAGAACTGTGTTAGTCAATAACACACAACAACAACAACAATAATAACAGCAACACTTACCAAGGGTCCAACTTATGCACAAGACAGACACCAGATTGAGCTGGACTGAGGGCTTGTATTTATGTACAAGCATATCCAATCAGGTGATTCAGCCAATCACAATCCAAAGAATAGACTGGCCCATGTGTGCACAATGGAATCTCCCATTGTGCCATAAATAGTTCTCCTCTTTCATGAGAAGTAATTTTAGTCTTTGTCAAGTTATCCACAACTTGGGCGCTGACCGAAAGTCCACTACACAATCCAACAAGATCATCCCTCCAGTGTTATTTCCTCATTTGGAAAAAATTTGTTTGACATGAATACATCCTTGCATATGTTAGGTCCTTTTTTTGGGGGGGGGGGTGCAGTTTAATATGTTTGTTTATCATATATACTAGTAAAATTCTGCTAGCAGAATCTAGATTATATTTCTCAGTCTGTCTGTTCCACTTTTTCTCAGAAACTACTGGGTTGATCTAAAATAATTTTAATGACTTTTGTTGTAAAGTGTAGCAAACTAAGTATTTTGGTATCCGCTTGATGCACAGTAAGGTATTAATACGGATTAATTACCAAGATACTACATTTACTCTAGAAGTTTGAGATTGAGCACTCATTCTAAGTTAACAGACTATAGTTTTTTCCTGTTTTTAACAGGCTGAAAAATCTAGTTAATTTTTATAATTAGTAGCATCATGTGAGCAATTAGATTAGTTGTTGATGTCATATATGTAATTCCTTTGATCTTGGAATGGTTCCATTTTGTCTGATTGCCAAACCGTATTTCAGATTGAGAAGACATTTTTCTTCTCCCTCCTCTATATCCGCACATCGTTATACCCCGACCCTCACATGCATAAGATTTTTTTTTTTCATATTTTTGGCCTTCACATCCTACAAGATTACATTATCTGCAACAGTTGATGGAATCAGAAGTGAGGAAGCAATGATTCTTATCCGTTACAGACAGTTTCATGAAAGGTCATGACCCGCAGGACATGAGGGCAGAAGAGTTGCAAATTTAGATTACATGCCGCAATATTAGTCACTTGTCAACGCTGTATTCAGACACAATCATGCAACGCATTTGTCCATGAACACAATTTTTTTTCTTTTAGTTATGACACTTCCTGTTTCTATGTCTGTCCATATTTTAAACCTTTTCAAAGGAGATAAATTAAATGTAAATTTCAGTGTCAAACAGCGCTGACGTTGTGGAGAACAGGTACACACACTTTGAATTATTTATTTGGAAAAAATATTTTAAAAAATTTACATTTTAAACATATTGAACAAATTATGCAAGAAACCATTTGAAAGTGTGAGAAAATGGGTGTCGTTGGTAATCCTTTGTCACTATAACTAAAAAATGTCTACACTGCTCCTAGCTAGAATCATCAATCACTAAAATACCACATTTACTCTTAAATTTCCTAAATCGTTAAAAACTATTGAAAATACATGACAATGTCTATATACAAGCATTTCATAAACATGGAGTGACGAAATGATAAAGAATAAAAAATTTGGTTAGTAAGACTCTCGAAAGCCTTTCTAAATAATAAACCGCCCACTGTCTTCCGGTGTGTAGAAGCGAAAACAAGCTGACCAATCTCTAAGTAGGGGCAAGATTAAAATGCGAAATAAAGAGAAAATGGGATGAGGGAGTTTGGAGAGTGGGTGATGCCCTTTTAGGATAAATGCAAGTTGTTAAAGAGAGAATCAGACGCCATCTTGAATGTTCCAATACACCGGTAAACACTGTATGGTTTTCGAGCGGAATAAACATGTTACATTGAATAAAAACACGAAAAATATATCCAGTTTGGTAGAAAAGTAACTTATCTTGCCTTTGATAACAATTATTTGTTATATATTTGTTTTTTTGACAACTTTTTCGAATCTATGTGTACAGTAATACAAACCCAAAATGTTTTATTTTGTTTAAACAAAAAATACCTTTACTAAAGTTATGATTTTCAGTAGTAAATAAAAAACGCAAGAATTTATTTTTGCTTCTTTTAAAGCATCGTAATTTGTAACAATAAAAAATAATTTTTACAGTAACATTACGAAAAAAGCCCCTAAAGTCCGTAATTCTCGCATACTATTCAGGAAATTAAAGATTCAATTAGATTCCTATTTCAGTCGCCTAAATTATTTAGGGTGAAATGAGTTTAGGAATTTATAGCCAAACCTAAATATTTTTTTTTGGTAAATATCCAGATACGCTACTACAGAACACCGACCACTCTAATTTGTTTGGGGGGGGTGATGTTGGGGCGCGCGCGCCAAGATCAAATCCGCACCCCCCCCCCGCTCGCGCCCCCAATGTACAAAGTAAAATCTTCGGAAAATGTTAAATGGTGTTCTAATTGGTAAATGTCGGTGCGTTACTTACGGAAAATTTGAAAATTCGATGTTCCAGGTAAAAAAAAAAACAGATAAATTACCCCCCCCTACTCCAACTTGGTGTGCTTTCCTTTTCTTATTTTATTTCTTTTTCAGCTAATTTTAAATTTTCCACCCAAAAAGTGCTATAATGTATTTTTGAAAATTAGAAAATTCGGGTTTGTATTACTGTACACATAGATTCGAAAAAGTTGTCAAAAAACAAATATATAACAAATAAATGTTATCAAAGGCAAGATAAGTTACTTTTCTGCCAAACTGGATATATTTTTCGTGTTTTTATTCAATGTAACATATTTATTCAGCTCGAAAAACATACAGTGTTTACCGATGTATTCGAAAATTCAAGATGGCGTCTCACATCCTCTTTAATACCGTAAGTTTGGAAAAAGGTGTTATAAATAAAAAAAACTATACAAAATACTATTAAAAACCTGCCGAATATATGTCAACACATGTCACAGTAACATGTATTGAGCGAGATTTTAAGAGTATTTTATCCGGTTTTTTATTTATAACATCTCTTCCCAAACTTACCGTGTTAAAGAGAGAATCAGACTCCATCTTGAATGTTCCAATACATCGGTAAACACTGTATGGTTTTCGAGCTGAATAAACATGTTACATTTAATAAAAACACGAAAAATATATCCAGTTAGGTAGAAAAGTAACTTATCTTGCCTTTGATAACATTTATTTGTTATATATTTGTGTTTTGACAACTTTTTCGAATCTATGTGTACAGTAATACAAACCCAAACTTCGGAGGTTGGAATCCCCCCCCCACTTAAAATGTACTTGGAAAAATCGATTTTATAGTGAGATTTAAGAATGGTTAGTCGAAAAAAAGGTGAAAAACAAAACACATAATGAATAAATAATTGTTACCAAAGGCAATAAATGCTACTTTTTTTTTACTTACATTGAATATTTTCAAGCGCTTTTCTTTATTTTTTAATAATCTAATGCGGGTGTGTGGGTGCCAAATACCTCCAGATTTTCTAGAATTTCCCGGTAGATTGTAAACGAAATCTCCAGATATAGCAGGAAAACCGCTAAATTGTAACACTGGTCACGTGACAGGAAGCGGTAATAAATAATTGTCCCTAAATGAAAAAAATGGCCTCTCGGTACAAAGAAATCCACCTATTTATCATAGAAAAATTAAGTATAATGTTATAATTGAAAAGAAATATATAAAAACACACATGGATATAGTAAACATATTATACCAAAACGTGGAAGCCATCCGTCCAGTGGTTTTTTAGACAATTAATTACGAACGAACCAACATTTACATTTATATATATATATATATATATATATATATCGAGAGAGAGAGAGAGAGAGAGAGAGAGAGAGAGAGAGAGAGGATTGTCAAACATGTCAAACTTTGTGACCTGGTCAGTTTGCACTGGAAAGTATCCGAACAGGTGACTGGACATGTCGCATGTCATGTGTTCCGGTTTGCACAAGCATCCTTGGGTTGGATTGGAGACGTCGAATGAACAAGATGGATTAAAAATGTCTCCCTTGTGGGGAGACTGGGTGGTTTCAGAATGGAGAGAGAGACACCCAAGCCAAAGATTGTCATTCACTCCAGTTCTGCTGTGACGAAATGCCTGGAATGAATAAAAATACATTCGCCTTGGGTCCGTTTTGAAGCATTTTTGTCACAATAGGTTCCAGCTCTCCCAAAGATGATTGATGAATCCCCCAGGCAGCGCCATAAAACAGAGGTGGCCAACAGCCGAAACAGGTATGTTATCATGTGTTATATGTTCTGACATGCACGCACCAATACCTAGCTTAATCACAGGCCGCTAAAATAGAGATTTAGGTGAGGACAACAGTCTGTAATACAACGTACATCATACATACATACATACATACATACATACATACATACATATGGTCTGTTTATGATAAAAACACAAAAGACATTTAGTAGTGCCACGTATACACATTCAAACACATCGCAAACGCAGACATGTATAAACACACGTATGATTCAGCTAGATTTATTTAGTACTGTATACACAGTATATACCCCCAACATAACACAAGACTGTGTCGTCTTCTATTCCTACCTCTAGGATAGTACGGATCAGGTGCAAGTTGTTCTGAATCGATCTCCCCTTCACAGTAGAATTCTGCTCAGGTTTGATCAACTCTTCAATAAAACCATGCAACCGATTTAATAGGATCTTGGCCAAAATCTTGAACTCCATTTAACAGAGTTATGTAGTTCCTCTCCACCATGTCTGTCTCTTTCCTTTGATCTTAAACAAAAGACCAAGGAGCCATAGAAATGTTTTTATAATTAGGCATTTTTCAAGGAATGAAACAAAATCTATAAATATATATTTATATAATGAGTCAACCTCGAGGGGTTTTTTTTAATAATTTTACTTTTAATTTATAAAAAGGAAACATATTTTACTCATAATAATATTGCAATGTACACGTTTGTGCTTGATTTTTATAAGTAAATGTTTTAATAATGGTTACTTGATACTAATAATATTACATTCGTCTTAGGTCCGTTTTATTATTGTATCACATTTTCTTTTAATCTATGTTAATATATGATGCTATTTTATCAGATTTTCTATGTTGGATCTAAATAGCAATCATAATCATATTGCACAAGGATCTGTAGTGCAACGGATACAAGTGCTAATTAATAATCAATTCTAAATGAGTCAGTTTAATCCTTAGTGTGAGCCATCGAAAAAATACAATCACTAAAGACTTCTACTTAGCTCTGGTTGACTAAATGAGAAGAAGTTATTCCATGGATTAAATCAAAGGTTCTGTTTGAAATTCTATGCATATTCTCGAGCTCAGCAAGTTACATCTGAAGAAGGTCAAAGGTTACATCGGTCGAATATTGTGAAAACAACACTCAAGAGGTGATCAGTATTTCTGGACAACTCTTTATTTATCCCTCTTTCTCTCAAGTCTATTCCTATCTGTAGGGAAACGTGCGACTTACCTAACTAGCACGTGTGCATAATTCAATGGGTCGGTTGTGGAATGAAATGAATGAAGATGAAAGAAACAAAAATGGCTGCCTTATCTCTTTATATGCCTGCAATGTGACCACCCAATATGCAAATGAGATGCTCCTGGTTGGAGATAAAAGAGGGTTGATTTTTTAGAGGGGCGTTCATTTTGAAGTTGGATTTCAAAGAAATAAGTTGAATTAGCAGAAGTTCGTTGGGAGTTGAGAGAAGGTGCGTTACGTATACAGAACTTTGGAAGTTGGAAGTTTGGACAACAGTGTTAACTTTACCCAGGAAATTATTAGTGTGACGGGCGGAAGAAATAACACTCAAGTTATTGAATTATTTTATCTTTTCCTTTGTTGTCATATTTTTGGCATTATAAGAGAGTGAAACCATAAAGGTTTGGATTTATAAACAGATTTTGAACGAATCAATCAGACGCCAGAATCGTTTCAGAAAATATTTTGAATCCTTTTGAATTCTTCCATAACAGCTTTCCACTTGTTGTTAAAGTATTTGGATATTTCTGGAATTTGAAGGTTCAATCCTCAGTGCAGATGACACTCAAAATACAATTGCAAATTACTTAGGATTTTTTCTCAGTCATGGCTGACAGAACGATTTTTTTTCATGGTGATATTGGTACATATTATAATGTGACCAGCATTCCCGAGTGGGCATAAATAAAAGGTTTCATTTGAAATTCCGTGCAAATTCTGAATTTGACAGAGAAATTCCAAAGTTCAACAAGATAGATTCAAAGAAGGTCAGAAATTACATCGACTGAAACGTTATGAAAATAACACTCAAAATGAGAACAGTAATCCAAAGAAATATGAAAGTCTTACAATTTTGAAAATAAAATAAATAAAAATGGATTTAAAAATCACTTCTGGGCAACGTTGGTTAGGTATAGCTAGTAACCTATAATCATGGCATGTTTTTTACCATGAACAAAATTAAGTGTAATGATTTGAATAAGCAGTGTCACTGACATATTTTGAATTTTTTTTTTCGTTTTTTCTATACTTTCCTTCTGCTAATTTATCCTCAACACAATTTTTTTCCATATTTTTTCTATTTGATGCTTGTATTGAAACTTATCTTGGCATAATTTATTTAAATCAAAATTTTATGTTTTGTAGACTTTTTTTAGTTACGGAAAGCCTTAAAATGTTTATATCATATACGTTTCTTCAACTTATATATACTTTTATCTATATTAAAAAAGAAGTACATTTAAAAACAAAACATCTGGAAATTTTATTAGATAGTCTAAATCCATATAATGAATGTACTTCTGTGGTGAATGAAACTAGGGTACTTATGCAGAATAAAGTCTGTGTTATTGTCAGAATTTTTCGAATCGTTTACATAAAATCCAAGAAGATAGCAAACGAATGTTTTGTAATTGTTTTTTTTTCGCTCAAACACTGACCAAGTTTTTAATAACAAATACATTATTTTTCTTATTACATAGATAATTCTGTGAAAAATATATTGAAAAAAAAAATGAAATTAATATTCTTTTTGTATTCACGGAGTAAATACAATGAATAATTAATGGACAATTTTTCCAAACTTCAAGAAAATTTAAATTCAAATCAAGGAAAAAATACTTCTTGTAAAGTATGTTTGATTTTTGAATAACAAAGAAAAAGTTTTTTTTTTATTTTCATATGTTTTTCCTCTTTTTTATGAGTTTTTTGTTCAAACGAAGATAAATATTAATTTATGGTTTTATAATAAACCAATGATAACAAATAAATGCTTTCTTAAATGACGATTTCAATGGTTCAGTGTATCGGTACTTTTCAGCGTTTTACATAAATTGTTCAGAAAATTCTGACGATAACACGGTCCTTATTGTGTTGATGGCGTATATGTATGATCTCAGTGTCCATTCTCATCGCTTTTCTCTTCGTTTCTTCTTTTGCTCTTTTTTTTTTCTCTCATGCTTTTCTAATAAATTGACAAACACTCGTTTTAGTATCATTGATTCAAATCTATACTTTATATTGTAGGTCGATGCCCACCATCTTTAATACTAGTTTATTGTTAAAATTTACTTATAAGACCCAATAAAAATCCCACGATGTCTTCTACATCAATCTACAGAATTTGCCATCTATAATATAATTGTTTCATATATGTATTTAAATTATCCGTCTTAGTGCAGGTAAAATTATTTTAAATATGTGTTGTATATTACCCGTCCTTGCAAAGATAAACTCATTTCATATACATGCTGTAAATTACCTACCTTGGGTAAGATACACTTATTTCATACGTGTAATACCCGCCATAGGTGGGTAAAATATTCCTTTGCTCGAAATAGTAAATGATACATAGACATTAAAAATTCCTCTTTCCTAAGAATAACAAATATATTCAAAAGCAAATTCAATTTTCTCATTGTTTAGACGGTCCCGAGCAACGCCTGGTAGCCCTGCTAGTCTATAATATAAATCTCACCTGTCTATTTAAATGTAGGTATGTATGTCTGCCTAAAACTTTCGACAGAGGCGACGAATTTTCATGAGATTCATATCGTTTTGAAGCTCGACCCTTTGGACGACAAATATCGAAAAATTGGCTAAAAATACTAATTCCTTTACTCTCAAATGGGTATTTTTCTACAGGGAGGGGTGTTTTTTTTCGCTAATATTTTCGAAAGTCATCCCTCTTTTCCATTGACTAGCCTTAATTTAAACCTTTGCCACTTCCGGTTTGGCGATGGACGCAACGGCAAAGACGTCACGTTGTTTTTTTTCATGTTCTTTTCCTTCTTCACGGTATGGGTTCGAGCCTGTCTGCCTGCCTACTACCACTTTCTTTTATTATTTTCTTTTGTTCAACACTCACCTCCAAACACCCTGGCAACGCCGGGTACCCAGGCTAGTGAATAATAATATTCCTTTTGAAACAATGTTTGTCAGAGTAACTACTGTTAAGAAAAGAAAGATGTTTCTTTCTTATTTACGAAATATTTATCACTGTCTGCTAAATAATCTTAAAAAAAAAATATTTTTTTTTTAATATTAAAAAACAAAAAACAAATAAATTTATGAATCTAGAGAAAGTTTTTGACAGAATGCCACGAGACTGTCTGGTGGGCTTTGCATAAACTAGGGGCAAACGGTGAAGGCTGTTCAAGCAACCTATAAAAATGCTAAAAGTCGTGTAAGAATTAAAACACACAAGTAAGAATATATCAGAGTGTTATATAGTTGTGTCTCTATGACCACGTATTGACGTATATGTTGTTATCTCTGAATCGTTCTTATGTATTCTTAATTAACGGGGCGTATAAATATGTGTGTTTGTTGTGTAATGGACAATTGTCTTTGCCCTAAATGTCTATCTTACTACCTGTGATCCATCTAGGTGTTGGTGTGTGTGTCAGAACATTTAATACACATAACATACATGATGACACATCTGTTTCTGCTATTATTTCTTCTTGGATGTCCGTCAACCGTCCTTGAGGGAGCTGGAATCTGTTTAAAGGAACACTCGAAGCAGGATCCAAGACGATGTGAGATTTTATGTCTTTTATTAATTCCAAGGTATTCGTCATAGCAAAAGGGAGTGATCGACAATCTTCTGAGACCCCCCCCCCTCTCTCTCTCATGAGGAGACCCGTTTTTAGCCCACCTGTCTTCCTCGGTTTTTCCAAACTCACTATACTTGTGGAAACCGTGACACGTGACACATCTTTCAGGTCCCCTGTTTGAATACTTTCTGGTGCAAACTGACCGATCACAGAGTTTGACATGTTGTCAAAACACCACAATTCAAATCTGTTGTCCACTCATCGCTAGATAGATAGATAGATAGATAGATAGATAGATAGATAGATAGATAGATAGATGAGCAAATAATTTACTTCTGCTCTGACAAGAGTTCTGTACTGAGTCTGTTGTTTTCATTAGTGTCCTAGAAACATTGTCCAGGAAGTTTCATATAAGTTGTCCAGAAAAGATACAGCATTCTGATGATTTTGTATTAGCTGTGAAACAATGGGAGATTTAATTGTTAAAGATTAGAAGAGTGAAGATTATGGTGATCAGTGGCTGTAGTACTGGAAAGTTATAAGAAAAAGAATAGTTCTCTTGTTCTGTCTGTGGAAAAGGAGTCGGGTCAAGAATTTTATTTCAAGAAATTCAGGGAAAAGACAAAGGGGGAAGCAATGAAAAAAAAATCCCAAAAAACTTTTGGGTAATATCTATTTATATAAAGTTGTTATTAAGTTTCATGTAGTTGTAATGAAAAGGCATTAAACAAAATCAGTACATACTTGTTTCTTGTGCGGTCCTATGCAGACAAAAAAAAAAGAAAAAATGGCTGCCTTTCCGGTTTTATGCTAATCCAACTGATGGCTTTATGCAAATGAGATGCTGCTGATTGTAGTATAAAAGCCTGACTTTTATAGAGACTTGGGGATTTAGGATTTGGTGACAGAAGGAGCGAGTCTTGTTAGCAGAGAGTTGTGTTTTTGCAGTTGGAAGAAATTAATGTTACTTATCCCGATTCAGATATACTTATAGTATAAAATATAAATAAATATGACACACAACTTGTATCTGCATATCTTTTCTTTGATCTTTTTAAAATTCCTTATTAGTTCTCGAGTTTTAGGCTTGAACTGGCTGATGTATTTGTCATACGCATTGTGTATTCCAGTACTTTCAGTCCCACTCGGCACCATCTTTAGGGGTAGGTATCAAATAAAGGACATCTACTTTCAAATATTTAATGTTGGTGTCAGCAAAATTAATTGGATACACAACGAGACATATACTGAAGTCTTTTCCGTTTCTTCTTCATTTACGTCATTATTGTCAGCTTTTCTTCATACTCTCCTCTTATGCTACTACCACTTCCTCTATCCCCTCTACATCATTTAATGTGCAGTCAAGTAAGATTATAAGGTTTTTAATATTATATAGTGGGTTTATGTAAAGAATATGACCAGATAAATAAAAACAAATGAGGAAGAGAGAACATTAAGAAAGAGTTTAAAATACTCCCTACAAGTATTTGAACATTTTAAACTTTAAACTCTTTATTTAATTTACTAAAGTAATTAATAACCTTTGACCTGACACTTTCCAAACAGTGAACTTTGGTCTAGGGTCAAGTGTTCAGTTCCCAGAAATGTCAGAAATAAATTTTGACGGATCAATATTTCTATTTCCTGAATGTCTAATAAGTTGTTTAGTCTAGTGATTCAACGGTTTCGTTTTAATTCTTGTCGTTGGTCAAAGTTAATATATACCTTAGCAGCAACTGATTATTTTCAGACACAAGTAATAATAATATATGACATACTTATGCTGACGCACGACTTCTCATCAAATCACTGAAGTTAAGCAACGTTGAGCCTGGCGAGTAACAAATGAGAGACTATTTAAAAATACCAGCCACTATATGTGAGATGATAGTGAAACCTTTTTATTTTTTTTATCGAGTCAAGGCCTGGAAGCGGCTCAAGGATAAGGGTTAATAAAAAAAAAAACACGATGATGATTGGTGATGGTTGAAATTGGGTAGAAATTAATTACTCTGTGAACAAAGAAAATAGTCGCTGAAAGATGCCTTTAGGAAGTATTCGAATATAACTTGCTAACCACACATGCTAAAGCAATAAAACAGTCGCACCCCCTCGCCAAAGTTCTATTGTCAGTTATGTGGTTAAGCTCTGCAGAGAAAGAAATAAAGTAATAATTCGTATTTTTGTGGGATTTCTTTTTTTTTTTTTTTTGCTGTTGTTTTTAAATGATGAATTGAATAAAAATTAAATGAAAACGTGGAATTTGTTCAGTGGTTCCTTGGAGTTCAGAAATACACTTAGAAAAGGATAACATTCATCGTTTTCCCTTCACCTATGAGTGAAATATTAGGGTAGACTAGACCTTCGAGTCTTGGTAGGGTTACTGAAATAGAAGCATCTACCTCTAATAAACAAACTTAATTTTTATGACAAAAAAATTATCTTCCCATGTCTCTATATGTACATAGAAAAAATGCATTCAGCTATACAACAGCGAAAAAAAAAAAAAGACCCAAAACTTATCTTAAACTGTTAAATAAAAAATGAGAATATGTAGCGTTTATCACGTAGCTGTCTTACAGATTTTAAAACAGGACAGCTGTTAAATTCATGGCCCTCCAGTGAAAAATACCATTTCTTTAAAAAAAAAAATTTAAAAAAATTGTTGACCAAATCCATTTTACTCACAAACTAAAGATGTAACGCTGTTACATGTGTTAGGCAGTATCAAATTACCTTGCTTTTTTTTTTTTTTTTTTTTTTTTTTTTTTAATTCAATTTTAACCCCAAACAAGGCACAGTGCCACTTTGAAGCAGGGGGCTACTATTAGAGACTTAATTTGCGGGGTCATTATGAAGGGAGAAGAGTAGAAAGATGTTTGTTAACACTTGACTTGAACTTCTGCATATCATTGCAGTAGGGAAAGCAGAATCCCGGAAGGGAGTTCCAAAGACCCGCAGTTCTGGGGAAGAAACTATTGGAGTAAAAGGCTTTCTTGCACCTAGGGATCTCTACTGTAAAGGGATGAGACTTAGTAGCTTGTCGGGTTTGTCGGGGGTAATTACGTCGGGGAGGTACAAGTGTTTGCAGTTCGTCAGAGCATTCACCATTAAAGTATTTGTAGAACAGGCAGAGGGATGCAACATCTCGCCGATGGGACAGAGGCTGAAGCCTAGATGACAGTTCAGGACCTATCAGGTTGGCGACTCTCTTTTGAACCCTGTCCAGGAGCGAGAGACAAGCAGCAGATGCACCAGCCCAGATGTGACAACAGTACTCCATACATGGGCAAATGGTTGCCTTATAGAGGTATAGGATACTGTCAGGCGTAAGTAGTTTTCTAGCATGGTAGAGGGAGCCAACCTTCCTTGCAGCAGCCTTGGCAATGCTCTCAATGTATCTATTCCAGTTCATATTCCCTGTAAATGTTAGGCCGAGGAGTTTAAAAGAAGTACTTTCAGGCAATGTGTTCTTGGCCATTTCTATTGGTGGTAGAGAAGGTTTCTTGTAGTTATTGAAGGAAACAAGCTTAGTCTTAGCAGCATTGAATGTGACCAACCATTTTTGTCCTCATTCCACTACGGATTGGAGGTCATCCTCTAGTGTTTCTGCCATTTCCTTGGATATGATATGTGTTCATTTGTTTTCCCCTCATATCTGTTATAGAGAGTGGTGTCATCGGCAAATATACCCATCTCCGAAACAATTTTATCAGGGAGGTCATTTATGAATATCAGGAATAATAGAGGTCCAAGGATAGACCCCTGAGGTACTCCCGCTTTTATGTCATATTGTTTGGATGTACGACCATCGAGGACAACTTTGATTTTTCTATTACTTAAGAAGGATTTAATTACATTGTGAATTCTTCCAGTGATTCCATATGATCTAATTTTCCTTAGAAGACCATTGTGCCATACCCTGTCAAAAGCCTTAGATATATCAAGGGCCACCGCTCTACCTTCCCCTGTTTTATCCAATCAACGGTATATACGTTCAGAAACTACAGTTAAGATATCTGCTGTTGAACGGGCTTGCCTGAATCCATATTGTTTGTCAGTCAGGAGTTTAGCAGCTGTTAGGTGCTGGACTAGGGCTTGATTAACTAAGGACTCAAATATTTTGGCGAAAAGCGGGAGGAGGCTAATGGGGCGATAATTTAGTGGGTCAGTTCTTTCACCAGAATTCTTGAAGACTGGTACCACAGAGGCGGTTTTCCAGCAGTCGGGAAAACAAGATTCATTAAGGCATTTATTGTAAAGTTTGGACAGAACTGGAGCAACCTCGGCAGAGCATTTTTTTAATAGCACAGCCGGGATGAGATCTGGTCCACATGCTTTTGTGTTGTCTAGGTTTTTTATAATAGATTGTACCTGAGAAGGGGTGATTTTCAAATCGTCTAGTGTGGCGTCTGTTTGTGGAGGAAAATCAGGGAGTGAGTGGTGTACCGAGTTCAGTGTGGAGTTCGAGGCAAACCGACTGGCAAGCAGATTAGCCTTGTCAGTTGTCGTGCAAGCAACCTCATGATTGTTTGTTAGTGGGGGAATAGTTGACTGTCCATTATTTACTACGCTGTTGTAGATTTTCCAAAAATCCCGGGTTCCTAATTTCTGTGCTTCGATGCGCTTTCTGGTGGTTTCAGAGTAATCTGTCTTAGCTGTCTCTATCACTCTCTTACAATTATTTCTAGCTTCTATAAACTTCTGTTTATTTGAGCTGGACTTATGTCGGTTGAATCTGTGGAACGCATGCTGCCTTTGACATATGGCAGCTGCACAAGCAGAAGTAAACCATTGGGGACAGTGGGGCTTGCTATAGAATTTCCGTGTGGGAACATGTGCTTCAATAGCAGTTTTGAACCATTCAGTGGTCTCATTTGCACACTGTTCCGCTGGAAGAGTAAAGATATTTTGCCATGGGCATCTCTGATGAGCTCCCTGATGGCTTCCCAATCAGCCTTTTTGTAATACCTCGTTGTTTTGAGTAGTGGGTCTTCAGTTTTAGGGCGAGAATTTAGGCTGATTTCTACCATTATCATAGCGTGATCAGCATTCCCGAGTGGGCTGTGGGCATTTGTTGTACAGTCATTGGGAACGGGCTAAGGGTTAGGTGGTGTGTTTGGTACAAGGTTTAAGAGATCCAATATTTTGGAGAAATGATAGAATGTGTTTTTATTGCGATACTGTAGAAAAAAGGTAATGTACAGTAGAGATCCCTAGGTGCAAGAAAGCCTTTTACTCCAATAGTTTCTTCCCCAGAACTGCGGGTCTTTGGAACTCCCTTCCGAGATTCTGCTTTCCTAACTGTACTGATATTCAGAAGTTCAAGTGTAATGTGAACAAACATCTTTCTACTCATCTCCCTTCATAATGACCCTGCTAATTAAGTCCCTGATAGTAGCCCCTGTTTCAAAGTGGCACTGTGCCTTGTTTGGGGTGAAAATTAGATAAATTGAATGAAAACATTTAGCACCATGGATCTGGCCTGTACATACATAGAGATGTCACGTTAAACCATGTGGCATATATCAAGTCAGGGAACCATCTCATAATATATGATAATAAAATTTCTCATGGAAAGATTTGCTATGATAATAAAATTTCTTTAGAACAAAAGATTAAGAGAAAGAGAGGAAATGATTTTGGAGATGTAAGAAAAAGATGAAAGAGAATTAAAGAGAGATATGGATTAAGAGAGGGAGAATAAAGAGATAAATGGTAATACTGCTTAGAGAGGGGAGAAATTTCAAATCTCATAAAATCATTAGTCTGACAGAGAGAAGACTTGGCCACTGGTTGTTCGACCATACACAAGAGTCTTTGGGCTTTAACCCCAAAGCTGGAAACCTCCCCAAAAAGAGTAAAGTGGAAAAGCCCTTCCTTACATCCTCCTACCGAGAAGTTGTCTGAATGAATCTAAGTTGGAAAAAAATCCTAAATCTTGAAACCATTAAGAACCCAAAGAATTTAACTTTCCTTTGTACAAATAATATCTTATAAATAATTATTCTTGTTTATCGTTGATTATTGAATTGCTTTAGTTTAAAAAACAGTTATTTACCACACCCAGCCGTCTGCATGGAGAGAAGCAATATATCAACCATTTATGATTCCATGGCAAGTGCTTGTCTGAGCTCCAATCCCTGGTCCCCCTCGCCAATCTTTCATGAAAAATACCCAACTGAAACCACTGTCAAAATGTTTCCCCACTCTTTATCTGTGCCAAAACGAAAACATAGATTCCATGAACAAAGCTTCTTTCTTAGAAGTGCACGCCTGTGGAACTCTGTTTCGTTTGCCTGTTTCCCACCTGACTACAACCTGAATGTCTTCAAGTCCAACATAAACAAATTCCTGATGAACCGCCCCATTCAGTAAGACACTTTATCAAATCTCAACACCAACGTACTGTACACACAATAACCCTTATCCCCGAGTGACTTCTGAGCCTGTGGTGACCAAATTGTAAAACAAAAAAAAATTACCAGAGCACCTCCGAGGAGAAGTCAATCACAGTGTCTGACAACGAATAGCCATCCAACCAGTTAAAGATATTGCCACACAAAATTAGGGTCATGTGCGTTTTATGCGCTCTGAGCACAAGAATAGTAGTTCCAGTAACAAGTAAGTGTTCAGTTACATTTTAAAGGGTCCATCACTGGACGAAGATACAGAGATTTAGGAACTAGAGACGTCTTGATTACACTAATTAGTTCCGTGAAGCATGTTTGGGCTAAAAACAACCACCTCACCATGTTACAAATACACTATTGCTTATATTAATAATAGTATAAAAGATATATAAATAATATTACAAAAATATTAAAACCTAACTTTTAAAAACTACCCTTTTTGGGGAGGTTTCCAGCTTTGGTGTTAGAGCCCAAAGACTCGTGCGTATGGTTCAACGACCAGTGTTAGTTAGCATGTAAAATTTTTATAGGAAAACATATTCATTAAAAATAGTTTAAGTACGTTTGCTAACAGATAGGCAAATAGATAAAAGGAAGGAAACCTAATCATGCAAATTTAAAAACGCAATATATAATCTAAGGAAGCTTCTAGTATTTTATATAATAATAAAAAATAAAATAAATGCAGTTTAAATTCCTATGGATACAAACTAAAGTTCAGTATATGACATACGTGTGTGTGTGTGTGTGTGTGTCTCTCTCTCTCTCTCTATATATATATATATATATATATATATATATATATATATATATACACACACATACACAGGTCCGCATGCTATCTTTCAAGTTTTTCTCTTCTGGCGATTTGATTGTATGATTTTAGCACTTCAGTCACATCTTGTGAGAATTTATTAAGTGTCTGGAGAGTTACTTATTAACACAACATCAACTCCTTGAACGAAGCTATCCTCAGGCTTCGTCAAAAAGTTTTCATCAAAATGCAATTTAAAATTTTTCTCTCAATCATGTTTCAGATTTGGGCATAGTCATATAGAAATGAGTTGTGTGTTCAGCTCACGTTGGGGTCAACATTTATAGAAATGGGGCATTGTGTTAGTACTAACAAAAACCGTCACACAAAAAGAAAAAAAAACAACTCAAGTAAAGAAAAGAAATATCTTTGGACCACCGAAAGTCTGTCAGCAATAATTTCCAGGCAAATATAGTCGGGGCCCATGGCACAATGGATAGAGACGTTGAATCTCTACAATTCCAGATGAGCATTGTCTGAAGATAGTGGTTTCAATCTTATCCAAAGCCGGCCAGAGGATTAGTTGGCCAAAACGTGGTGAGACGACAACAACTATGGAAGGCAGTAATTGCTAAGGATGCAGTCAGGAGATTCAGAATTCCTATCCTGTTGTGGTTACAACCTGACAAAGACCAAAGGAATAGTTGGCCGAAACGTCGTGAAACAATGACTAAAAACAAAAAGATGAGGATAATAGTTCGCAATAAATAAATTAATAAATATAGTCGATGTTTGAATGTTCAGTGGACAGGGACAAGAGAAAATGGATGTCTTTCCTTGTCGATTCCAGGATTCTTTCTGCTGATCAATTGTGATTCCCAAAAAAGCTGAAGTAGTTTTTCAAGGGATGGAATCAATGTGACTTTCAAGCTGATTGGTACATGTGTAACCAAATCGCTTAGCAAGGACATTTCTCCACAAGAGAAAATTAGTTTATGATTGCTGCAGTCATCCTCTCCATAGTTTCTCGAGCGTCAAGTAATAAACAAATGTACAGTTTCATTTTTCTCACCTTGAAAACCTAAAAAAAAATGTCTTTTTAGTGATGTGTCGCAATGGCTTTATTTGAACTTCCACCTGTTTATCATTTTGCTATTTGGAAGTTTATCTTTGAGTCTGGTATCTGCAGTCAAAATTGATAAGCATGAAAATCTTTCATTATTTGTCAGCAGTGTTTACCCATCATCGGCCAGGGTTCTTATTTCTCAAATTCACTGTTTAAGACCACACAGACTTTGTACTGACATCATGTCATTAAGAAATAAAAATAAAACACGAGTTTATTATTGATGCTATGGCTGATAAAGATGTATATCGTTAAAATTAAGCTGTTTTTAATTCTAAATAAATTAATGTAAAAATTAAAAAAAAAACATTCTGCTTCATAACTTGCAAAGACTAATTCAAATTCACACAACGGTTAAACCAAGAAAACAATCTCTTAACATTCTGACTAATATTGTAATTTGAAATACAGTATAACCTCGGGATACGGCATTAAAAATTAGTAACAAAATACAGTACAGTATATAATATACATGTATATAATCAAATAACATATAATTAACACCGTAAGGCGAGGCACATACTGTAACCGGGGCCAGAGAAACATATTCCACATCATAACCTAAAAAACCGTATCCTAGAGCCACCGTATCCCGAGTTCTACTGTATCAAAAATCATTTTTGAATAAAATTAGAATAAAAGTAATTATGGTGAGGTTTGAACTAGTGAGCTTGCTAACAAATATGACATTATGATATTATTAAATATATCAACAATACTTTTTATTCTGTCTTTAGTCAACCAAAGGGAATGAAAGAAAAGGATACCTACTAATAGATATCACAAACCAGTATCGTTTAGATTATAAAAATGTGTAAATATAGTGAAATTCCTTCCAATTTCAACTTTGATATCTTGTTTATTTTTTATAGTCTTCACCAGCAACACCTTTTCTATGCACAAATTAAGGTTGAACATACATTTGAAGAGGGGAATATTCTTCACGAAATATATTATATGGAACTTCCATCCAACTACACTGATACAAGTAAGATTGTAATATACTGTTTACCCATTAACTCATAATGGACTCTTCTGATCATTATAAAAACTGAGTTTAATACTCTCATGGGAAATTACAACAACCCAACATAAGACTACAAATTGTCTAACAATTGGAAAATGCCGACAACCCTTCCTTTGTACTTATTTATTTACTTTTTTTGTATATATTCTTTTCTGCCTAAAACCATTGTTCAAGGCTTTCTTCATGAATCTTTCCTAGGGCCACAACATATATGAAAGATAAAAAATATATATATATTGTATCAATAAAAAAAAATGAAAACTGCATGACTCATTCAACCACTATCTATCTTAACTTATTCATGTCTATCTGTTACACCTCTGCATTGTATTGACTTTATAAAAAAACATTATCTTTTTATGTTATTTTGGTTAAACAAAATATAATCTTTTCGCTTGTCAAATGTACAATTCTTTCTCTTGTGCCATTATAATGCTTTATTTATATAATGTACAGCACACAACCTTTACATGAACTTCCCTGTTTTTACAAATGGTTTTTGTGCAACCCACATCTAATTTACATACGAACAGAAAGAATAGACGTTACTTGTGCATAACTGTTGCGCATAAAATCAGCTGCACGTCACCATTTGGTTTTTCAATTTAATTAACTTTTACGAAATGCACAGACATGTGGGCGTTTCTGAGGTAAGTCATTGTTGCAACCACTACAATTTTCCCTACAACAGGCCAATATGGTAGACATAAATAACTTTAAATTGTCTTTCACAAAAATATCTAAGTCGAAAAGTAGGGTTATAATCAGGATTCGGTTCTGGGGTTCGGGAAGGAGTGAGTACCTTTCTCGACAACAGCATGTTTCTGCCCTCTTCTTTTCCAATCGACTTCACCTGGTCTCTCTCTACCAATGTCACACCGCACAATCCGAACGTCAGCAATACAAAATTCTTTTCATTACTGGATTAAATTTTTCCCAGTATCAAATTATTTTTACATGAGCTAAATTTGAATTGTTTTTTATTGATTAACTATTAAAAGAAAAATCTGGATCCCTACTGTGTG
Source organism: Euprymna scolopes (assembly GCF_053919585.1). Classification (NCBI taxonomy): domain Eukaryota; kingdom Metazoa; phylum Mollusca; class Cephalopoda; order Sepiida; family Sepiolidae; genus Euprymna; species Euprymna scolopes. Next base: position 30,032,252 of record NC_136482.1, read on the forward strand.
ATGAATCATATCAAAAAGATTCAATGTGTTAGCTGTTGAAATGCTTGAATGATTAATTTTCATTGACCACAAAATGATATCGTACATTTGCAAGTGTTTTTTTTTTTCAATCGTTTAAAAGCTACATTTTTAGTTATATACTTTAGATTGGATTTACAAAATTTCAAATTTTTAACAAATTTGAACTGTCATAACTTAGTGACTAATTGTGCTATCAAAATAAATTTTGTACCATTGTTTAAGTTGTATCAAGATCTATATGCTAACATATAAAGTTTTTAGATATAATTAAAATAACATTTTGGTTTGGGATATCTACAATTAATAGTGTCAGAAAGGTAAGAAACCAGTTTCTGCATCCTAATTTTGATTAACATACTGATATGCGTTTCAGTAATTGTACGCAATTGAACGTTGGAAAGAAAAGTATCGTTTCTGTAATAAATAGCTAAAAATAGATTGATGTATCACAAAAGAGATACACTAAACTATTTCAAAAATACTCTCTATCAAAGCAATGTGATTTGTTTGGCCAATCCTAACTTACTATTTCTTCCTTCAGCCCTCCTTCTCTCTAACACAAGCAATATTAACTAATTGATTCGACCTCTTGCACTATTTGTCCATGCTTATTACCCTGCATATATCTCCTTATATTTACTGGGAAGACAGTGGCTAAATATTTTATGACATGAACTGACAACCGGGGTGTGCTAAGTTCAAATCAAGTTCGTTCCAGAAACACCTTCACATAGGATATTAGCAGCCTTCCTGTGGGGACCATAAGTACCCGATATATTTCAAGAAAGAATTCGAACTTGAAAGATATTGGAGAAATCAATGCTAATAAAAGAATCATATGACTCACATGAAATGAGTGAATGAATAATCATTCTTACAGCCATCATCAACATGATCGCAGGATTGTCTCAAATAGTCAGGTGTTAAAGTTAATTAAGTCTTTCTTGATCCCAACTCACTTTGACACGATTCTAATTAACAAAAGTTAATCACTCACCTTTTTCGTTTAATTGACACTTGGATATCTTTAGTAACTGAACGTATGCAAACTTGAATTGGCTAAAATAAAATAAAGAAAAATAGAAATTGCTCACGTAATAATAAAGAGAAAGACAACAAAAACAATACATGGTTATAAGAGAGGAGAGTAGAAAATGGACCTTGGGTTTACTTTCATAGCAGCCTAACTCACTTCTCTTATTTTGTTCTTTAGTCCTCACATTCCATGAGCGATATTTCTGACAAAGAGGGAAGAATTGTTGTTTTCTGGGTTAGAATCTATCTAAAACTTATTGTTCGATAGTTTTTAACCTTTTTTTTTTTACACGGTGGTCACCACTTATCAAGGCCCAGAAGCCACTCAGGGATAAGGGTTATTGCAAGTACAGTACGTTAGTGTGGAGATTTATTGAAGTGTTTACTTGAAGTGGCGGTTCATTAGGAATTTGTTTACGTTGGACTTGAAGACATCCAGGTTGTAGTCAGGTGGGAAACAGGCAGACAGAACAGAGTTCCACAGGCATGCAGTTCTAAGAAAGAAGCTTTGTTCATGGAATCTAACCTTTTTAATTTTGCTCCTTACATCAAGTAGCATCATGCCTTGTTTGGAGCAGTTTTCATAAAAAAAAAATATATAGAATAGATTTATTCCATTAGGTACAATAATAGACGTCCATGTCGGGTAGCAACAATTGATAAGCGAGTTGACAAGTAAACCGCTAAATGTTTGCATTGCAATTTGCAGCTTCAACTGACTCCAACCAGTTTTTCTCCCCTCAAATATATGTCAACCCCGTAGTCATGAGTTCAAGCCATGTTATTGTTCGATATGGCTTCCCTTTAACTTTAACACCATGTCTACACTGATATTAGACGAGTGTTAGGAAAACCGACAACATAAATGCCGGATGATATTTTATATGTGTAAAGGAGTGCTTTTGTGGGGACGGTTGTTTTTACAACATATTACTAGTCTAATTCCGTATCTTTATTCAAAAGATATCAACAGAGTCCCCCAATGTTAGTTATCAAAGGAAACTTTGTCAATCATAATATGCAGATCTTTCTTCTGAGCCCCAAGGCTCTTATATTTGTTTGGTGTGTAGTTTGTTTACTGAAGAATGAGAGTACTTACTTCAGTACACAAACTGGCAACCACTGAGCCACATCTGATGAATTGTGCGTTGGTGACACATAATAAATTATATGAAATGGCTACTATGATGGTTTGAGTTATTAATATTTCTTTCTAATTTATATTCTTGCTCTGTATTACATGGAGTTCTCTTACTCAAGATTTACTACAAAGATTACTCTATCCTTCACAGATTCAACGCGCATGTGTACATAGATACACTATATCTTTTTAATATATTTAAACATGAACTGGAAATAAGAACATAAACATTAGAAAAAAATAACCTTATTCTCGAATAGTTAAACATTTCAATTAAACAGAGAGTACATAAAACAATGTCAAATATTAGGTTGATGCAAAAGTTCTTGCGAGGATTTTAATTTTGATTTCAACTGATTTATTTTCAAATAAGTTTTCGTTATAATACTTTATATATCATTTAAAAGAGCATTTTTCGCTTTATCTAAATTACAATTAAATTACAATCGTTTTAAAACAATTATGTCTTATTTAAGATCGCTGAATACAAGTTGGTAAAAAAATAAATTCACACAATTTTCTTATTTCAATTCAAGCTGAAATAGTTCACGATATCAACAAAGCATTTGGCCCAGGAACCACTACTGAACGCACAGCACATGGTGGTTTAAGAAATGTTATGGAGGCGACGAGAGTCTTGAAGATGAGTTTAGTGGTCAGTCATCGGATGTTGACAACAATCAATTAAGAGCCCAAGTCGAAGCCAATCCATGCACAACTGTTTAAGAACTCACTTCTGAATTAGACATAACATATACAACGATTTCCAACCACTTAAGAGAGATTGGAAAGACAAAGAAACTTGATTGGGTATCTCACGAATTGCATGAAAACCAAAAGAAACGCTGTTATGAAGTGTCATCTTCCCTTCTTTTACACAACAAGAATGACCAGTTTCTTGACCGGGTTATGACTTACGATGAAAAGTGGGTTCTTTATGACAACTGGCGACGCTCAGCTCAGCAGTTAAACGCCGATGAAGATCCACAACACTTCCCAAAGCCGGAATTGTATCAAAAAAAGGTCATACTGACTGTTTGGTGGTCTGTGACCGGTCTCATCCATTACAGTTTTTTTTAAATGCAGGCAAAACTATGAAGTACTGTCAACAAATGGATGAAACAACACCCAGCATTAGTCAACAGAAAAGGTCCAATTCTTCTCCACAACAATGCCCGACCGTATGTTGCTAAACTAACCTTGCAGAAGTTGAACAACTTGGGCTATGAAACTCTGCCTCATCCGCCATACTCTCTAGACATCTCACTGACCAATTACCACTTGTTCAAGCATCTTGACAACTTTCTGCGTTAGAAATGCTTCAAAATATCATCTGGCAAGTTTCATTTGAAATAGAGCATAAATAGATCTGAAAATGCTGGTTTCTTACCCCCCCCCCCCGTCCGTTGACGCGTTACTACTTATAAAAGAACATGCTTGTCTAAGTAGCGAACTATGTCACGTGATGACTGTTTTCTTCTAAAAAATGAAAACGCTGCATTTTTATTTCAAGCAAAATCAATTCCTATTTGCAGCCGCGAAGGACATCTTATTATAGCAGTTAAGTTATGAATTTTGTAATATTTCTTTTCTAGATGCAAGTGCTAATATTATATTCATTTCAGTTTTTAATCTTTATTTTTATTTCATTGGTTTATTAATTGTGTAAATGGTTTTCTTGTGGAAAGATGTACCGAATCTATCTGGCAAGTTCCTTTGGGGTATATACTTTATTTTATTTATTTATTTATTTATTTTTAACATAGATTTTTCTTGTCTATAAATGTTTATATTTTCCAAGTTCATAGAATAACAGATTTTGCAATTGTGTTCATTTTCAGTTGGTGAGAGGGGAATCTTTCACCTAACCCCCTCTTAAACACACCAAATGGACTTTTATTCAGTACAATACTTAATTTTTTTAAATTTAATGGAGAGTAGACAATGCATTGTGGATGCGTTATCGGCAGCTCCCATTACTCTTGCTTCTCTTTATTTGTCCCTTAGTCCTCATTTTTAATGAGTAATTTTTCTGACAAAAGGAGAAGAAAAAGCTGTTTTCTAGGTTGGCAATATTTTGCATGAACAGCCGCCAGAGATGTCGGAAATTTTCTGTTTCTATGTCTATCCTTGTAGTGTATCACAAGTAAGGGTGCTGGAGGTAAACGTTTTATCTGGGCTGACATTATCCGCCTGATAGTCAGGGACCCGAACCTTGGATTAACCACTAAGGAGGCTGTCCTATCAGCAGGTGCAAAGTACTGGGGCTGCTGTATTGCCATTTGGTGAATGGATTCTGGACCATGCAGTAGCTTCTGGTGGGGCCTCTCGATGCCATACTAGTGGGTAATTGTTACGGCTTTACCTTATCATTAGCTACAAATAAAAAATTCTTCATTTCTATTTCTCTCTTACTTTCCCTCTCTGTCCTGCTTCAGGCATGTCTGTCGACCTAGTCCATAAATCCCAAAACACCATCATGAAAAGTCTCAATAAAAAACACACGATTATACCCGGATCTCCAACTTCTAACATAGACCCCCACTACCAGGTCTCCTTCTCTAACATCCGGGGTCTACGTTCTAACCTTCCAGACGTTGAAACCCAATTAAAGGAGACTAAACCAGACATATTATTTCCAAGTGAAACTGGCATTGGACAGACCATTTCCCTAGATGAGTTCATAATTAAAGGATACTCTAATTTAATTTCCAAATCTGACCCCCAAGATCGCCATGGGCATGGAATATGTGCCTATATAAAAGATGGCTTTCCATGTGGTAGGGGCATCTCCAGAGAAGATCCTAACTTACCCTATATGTGCTTCCGAGTTGCACTAACTCAAACTACTGCATTTATATTTGCTCTCCATCGCCCCCACAACAGCAGAGTTACTATCTTTAAAAGCATATCTGAGAAAATTGACCACGCCCTATCTGCTTATCCTTCAGCTAATATTCATGTCTGTGGAGACTTCAATGTTCACAATGTGGAATAGTTAACTCATTCAAACAAGACCGATGATGAGGGGAGGTTCTGTCATGATTTTTCCATTGCTTATGACCTCACTCAGATTGTTCACAAACACACCCGTGTTCCCGATACTGACGGCCAGTATGCAAGTCTCCTAGACCTCTTTCTCACAACTAGCCCTGAACTGTGTTCAGCTTCTGTTCTGTCCTAACTTGGATCTTCCGACCACTCAGTTGTATCATTTAAGATAAAAATGAAATGTAATAAGTCCCTCTCCATCGTACAGTATATCGATACTCTATGGCTGCCTGGGATAGCTTCCACACATTTATATCAGATCTACCTCTGCGTTCCATGTTTAAAAAGGATGTGTCCTCCATAGTATCAGACCTGACAGAATGGATAATTGTAGGCATAGACCGCTTCATACTCTCGAAAAAATTCCATCAAAAACCTAACAGCCAGGCGTGGTTCTCTCCGGAATGTGCTGCTGCCATTGCGCATAGAAATCACTTTTTACATTGCTTCCAGCATAATAGATGTACTGAGACTAAAGCCGCTTTCAGAACTGCCAGCAACCACTGTAAAAAAGTAATAAAGAACACAAGAGAGTTGTATGCTCAGTCTGTCAAGTCCAAAGTAGCTGAGCAGTGGCCTGGTTCCCACCAGTTTTTGCAAATAGCAAACAGAATCCTGAACAGAAGCGTGTACTCTATCCCAACTCTCATAAATGGACCTGAGGTAATCTCGTTAGCATCAGACAAAGCCAAACTCTTTGCCAAGAACTTTGCAGCTAATTCTAACCTTTGCGACCAAAGCTGCTAACCTCCAGTATTTCCTCCTGTATCAGAAAACATGCTATGTGATATACAAATATCTGTACGTGATGTTGCCAAGCTAATCAAAAACCTTGATTCCAGTAAAGCAACCAGCCCTGACGGTATTCGAATTATAGTACTCAAAAAACTGTTTAAACGTTGTCTTAAGGAGAATGCTTCTCGTCACCCTGGAAAATCTCATCAGTATGCTCTGTATTTAAGAATTCCGTGATCGGTCATCTCCCTCTCAGTACAGGCCAATTAGTCTCCTGTACGTCATGAGTAAGTTGCTGGAATTTGTGTTAAATAGAGAAGTAATCAACCATCTCAGCAAAAATAACCTTCTTAGTGACACTCAATATGGTTTCCGTTCTGCTAGATCTACAGCAGATGTGCTTACAGTAATATCGCATAGGATTAGCAAATCTCTCGACAGAGGCTACCTTTCTAGGGCAATTGCTCTTGACATATCAAAGGCCTTTGATAGAGTATGGCATAACGGTTTACTTCACCAGATCTCCAGCTACAGTATAGCTGGAAATGTCTTCTCAATTATTAAATCATTTCTCTCTGATAGGTTCATAAGAGTAGTGGTTGATGGGCAGAAATCAGAAGCTGACAGTATAAATGCTGGAGTCCCTCAGGGGTCCATCCTGGGCCCAACTCTCTTCCTGATCTACATTAATGTCTTCTAAATCACCTCCTTACATCATCCGTAGACATCTATGCTGATGACACTGCTATCTATGGTAACACATCTAAGACCGTAAATGACCAAATTCTCTCTGATTCTTTCTCCCCTGATCTTGAGCAAGTGGTACAATGGGGAAAGAGGTGGCTTGTTACTTTTCATCTAAAACCAAGCTTTTATCTTTACATCATCAATGCTCTGATCCCCATCTGGCATCAATTGAAATGAATGGCTCTCGTCTTAGGGAGGGCTCATGGTTTGACAAGATCCTGGGCTTGATCTTTACTCCTGATCTTAAATGGAACACATGCATTAAATCTGTTGCCAAGGCTGCTGGAAAAATGGTGGGATCCTTCTATCGATCCAGTAGATATCTCACTGCTGATGCAATTCTCTATCTATATAAGAGCCAGGTACGTCCAAGGATCTCCTTGTAAACACCCCGGATATCTTAGCATTAAGTGAAACTAACCTTCACTCCTCCATACCCTCTAACCACTTTAACATGCCTGGTTATCTCCCACTCTACCGTAAGGACTCGGACAGACATATGCATGGACTTGAAGTCTATATTCGAAACACCCTCCCCCTAACTAGAGAAATAAAACTAGAATCAGAGGGCCAGGCCTTTATGTGCTTCAGACTAAATATGCAACACAATATTAGCTACTTATATTTTCTCTACCGCTCTCCCTCAAACCAAGACTGTACCCTAATAAACAAAGTCTCAGACAGCATAGATATAGCACTCTCCCTCGATACTAGCGCACAAATACATGTATTTGGTGACTTCAATGTCCACCACAGTAACTGGCTAGGATTCTCTAATCACACAGACGTAGCTGGTAGCGCCACATATAGCTTCTCTATATCTCATTCCCTATCTCAGATGGTTACATTTCCGACACGTTTCCCAGACCAGCACGATCAACATGCCTCACTTCTAGATCTCTTTCTGACAACAGTTCCCAATGACTGTACAAGAAATGCCCATAGCCCACTCGGGAATGCTGATCACGCTGTGATAATGGTAGAAATCAGCCTAAATTCTCGCCCTAAAACTGAAGACCCACTACTCAAAACAACGAGGTATTACAAAAAGGCTGATTGGGAAGCCATCAGGGAGCTCATCAGAGATGCCCCATGGCAAAATATCTTTACTCTTCCAGCGGAACAGTGTGCAAATGAGACAACTGAATGGTTCAAAACTGCTATTGAAGCACATGTTCCCGCACGGAAATACTATAGCAAGCCTCACTCCCCCCAATGGTTTACTTCTGCTTGTGCAGCTGCCATTTGTCAAAGGCAGCATGCGTTCCGCAGATTCAACCGACATAAGTCCAGCTCAAATAAACAGAAGTTTATAGAAGCTAGAAATAATTGTAAGAGAGTGATAGACACAGCTAAGTCAGATTACTCTGAAACCACCAGAAAGCGCATCGAAGCACAGAAATTAGGAACCCGGGATTTTTGGAAAATCTACAACAGCGTAGTTAATAATGGACAGTCAATTATTCCCCCACTAACAAACAATCATGAGGTTGCTTGCACGGCAACTGACAAGGCTAATCTGCTTGCCAGTCGGTTTGCCTCAAACTCCACACTGAACTCGGTACACCACTCACTCCCTGATTTTCCTCTGCGAACAGACGCCACACTTGACGACTTGAAAATCACCCCTTCTCAGGTACATGCTATTATAAAAAACCTAGACACCTCTAAAGCATGTGGACCAGATCTCATCCCGGCTGTGCTATTAGAAAAATGCTCTGCCGAGGTTGCTCCAGTTCTGTCCAAACTTTACAATAAATGCCTTAACGAATCTTGTTTTCCCGACTGCTGGAAAGCCGCCTCTGTTGTACCAGTCTTCAAGAATTCTGGTGAAAGAACTGACCCACTAAATTATCGCCCCATTAGCCTCCTCCCGCTTTTCGCCAAAATATTTGAGTCCTTAGTTAATAAAGCCCTAGTCCAGCACCTAACAGCTGCTAAACTCTTGACTGACAAACAATATGGATTCAGGCAAGCCCGTTCAACAGCAGATATCTTAACTGTTGTTTCTGAACGTATATACCGTTCATTGGATAAAACAGGGGAGGGTAGAGCGGTGGCCCTTGATATATCTAAGGCTTTTGACAGGGTATGGCACGATGGTCTTCTAAGGAAAATTAGATCATATGGAATCACTGGAAGAATTCATAACGTAATTAAATCCTTCTTAAGTAATAGAAAAATCAAAGTTGTCCTCGACGGACGTACATCCAAACAATATGACATAAATGCGGGAGTGCCTCAGGGGTCTATCCTTGGACCTCTATTGTTCCTGATATTCATAAACGACCTCCCTGATAATATTGTTTCGGAGATGGGTATATTTGCCGATGACACCACTCTCTGTAACAGATATGAGGGGAAAACAAATGAACACATATCCAAGAAAATGGCAGAAACACTAGAGGATGACCTCCAATCCGTAGTGGAATGGGGACAAAAATGGTTGGTCTCATTCAATGCTGCTAAGACTAAGCTTGTTTCCTTCAATAACTACAAGAAACCTTCTCTACCACCAATAGCAATGGCCAAGAACACATTGCCTGAAAGTACTTCTTTTAAACTCCTCGGCCTAACGTTTACAGGGAATATGAACTGGAATAGATACATTGAGAGCATTGCCAAGGCTGCTGCAAGGAAGGTTGGCTCCCTCTACCGTGCTAGAAAACTACTTACGCCTGACAGTATCCTATACCTCTATAAGGCAACCATTCGCCCATGTATGGAGTATTGTTGTCACATCTGGGCTGGTGCATCTGCTGCTTGTCTCTCGCTCCTGGACAGGGTTCAAAAAAGAGTCGCAAACCTGATAGGTCCTGAACTGTTATCTGGGCTTCAACCTCTGTCCCATCGACGAGATGTTGCATCGCTCTGCCTGTTCTACAAATACTTTAATGGTGAATGCTCTGACGAACTGCAAACACTTGTACCTCCCCGACGTAACTACCCCCGACAAACCCGACAAGCTACTAAGTCTCATCCCTTTACAGTGGAGATCCCTAGGTGCAAGAAAGCCTTTTACTCCAATAGTTTCTTCCCCAGAACTGCGGGTCTTTGGAACTCCCTTCCGGGATTCTGCTTTCCCAACTGCAATGATATGCAGAAGTTCAAGTGTAATGTTAACACACATCTTTCTACTCTTCTCCCTTCATAATGACCCCGCTAATTAATTCCCTAATAGTAGCCCCCTGCTTCAAAGTGGCACTGTGCCTTGTTTGGGGTGAAAATTGAATAAAAAAAAAAAAAAAAAAAAAAAAAAAATCTGGACAGGAGCTGCTAGAAAGGCTTTATCCTGCCTTGACAGAGTTCAAAATAGACTTCGTAACCTTGTGGGGAATGTCCTTTTCTCTTTCCTGCAACCTCTTTATCACAGAAGAGATGTTGCGAGTTTGTCTCTGCTTTATCATATTTTCATGGCAGGTGCTCGGCTGAGCTCCATTCTATGGTCCCCCCTCGCCAAACTTTCACAAGAAAAACCCGTCTAACAGAAAACACTATCACTAGTTTCCCCCACTCTTTATCTGTGCCTAAACCTAAGCGTAGATTCCATGAGCAAAGCTTCTTTCTTAGAACTGCACGCCTGTGGAATTGCCTTCCGTTTTTCTGCTTTCAAGCTGACTACAATATGGTTGTCTTCAAGTCTAACGTAAACAAGTTTTCGATGAGCCATTTCATATAAGTTAACAAATTTACCGAATCTCTATTACTAACGATTACTATATTGTCCAATTTCTACTGTACACTCTTTAACTCTTATCCTCGAGTGGCCTTTTGGCCTTGATAAAGGATGTTGCCTATGTAAAAAAAAAAAAACCTAAGCGATGTCAAAAACAACTTCAGTGACTATATCGCCACCAGAATGCAAGATTTTTATGTTACTGGCATAAATACAATTGTTTTGCATTGGCGAGAAGGTGTTGATTCTGATGATGCCCGAGCCGAAATTTGTTCATCTGAATTTAAAAGTTAAAAACCGCAAGAACTTTCTTGTCAACCTGATACTCATAGACACCAAATTCACAACCACATTCGAGAGACAACTCTAATATCAATAATAGTAGGAGCACTAGGAATAATTACTCAAAACATGGGGGGAAAAAAAGAAGAAATTTAAATGAAAGGGAGGATTGAGACCATATAAAGCAAACCATTGAAAATATAAAGCAACATCTTTGAGTGGGGAAATCAACTCATAATGATGTTGATCAAGTACATATAAACTGAAATAAAAATAAAACAAATGTATAAACAAAACTAGAAACAATGGTAACAAACTATCAGAAAAAATGAAAACAAATTACAAATAAGCAGAAACAAAATGGATAATAAACTAGACACACCTAAATCAGGGCTGAACTCTAATTGTGTATTTAAGCAATATTCCTTCTTTTAAGCATATTTCATTAAATTTTATGAACATTTTCAGTGTAGATAATTTAGTTAAAAAAAAAAATAAATCACCTCTATAAATATCATAACATCTTTACTGATAACCATCCCTGAAGATGGATCCAAACAGATCAGAAAGTACTTGGATATAAACGATTATGGCGGTTACATCAGCCAGTTTTTGCCAGAAACAAGAAAACTCATTAGAAAACTAGAAAGGATCAGAACTCATGTATATAGACAATTGGGTAGAGCACTGTCGTAAGCGATTTCACCATTGCTGGCTGGGCATGATGCAAAGCTCTTTGTAAATAAACAAACAAATCGAGCACTGTAAAAGTGGTGATCAAATGTTTACATAAAAAGACATCTGAGGAGGTAATTTACGGGCATCGATCTCATGGGCCAGACAGTAGAACTACCGACTATCAATTTGATTGTAGGCTTGAACTCTGGTTCAGGATGAGTGTTAGTCTAGCCGCACTGAAAAGCTGTGATGCAGTGAAACTGTCTATATATGACTACTAATATATATATATATATATATATATATATATATATATATATATATATATATATATATATATACAGTGATGATCATATTTATTGGCACGGTAAAATAAAAGTTAAATTTTGTCTAATAAATTCTAAAAAAGGGATTAAATTAAAGAAAATAACAAATTATATTATGTATTTTTAACTGGCCTTTCCGATGCAGCAATCGGATTTTAGAAAAAATAAATAACAAAGGAACAACAAACATACTTGCAAAAAACCCTTGTTCAAAATTATTGGCACGATTTATTTAATAATCAATTGTATAGCCTTTGGCCTTGATTACCTTCCTCAGTCGCTTTTCATAGTTTACAACCAAGTTGTTGCACTCTTCAGTAGTAATTTTAGCCCACTCTTCCTGACAATAATCCTCCAATTGAATAAGATTCTTAGGCTTCCTTTGCATTACCCTCAATTTTAATGTTCTCCATAAATTTTCAATTGGATTAAGGTCTGGGCTTTGTGATGGCCACTCCAAAACATTAATATGATTGTCCTCAAGCCATTTCTTAGTCAGTTTAGCCGAATGCTTTGGGTCATTATCTTGCATGAACCACCAACGACGACCAAGTGAGAGCTCTTTAGCAGAGTCTTTCAGGTTTTCATCCAATATTTTAACATAATCTTCCTTTTTTATGCTACCTGTGACCTTAACAAGTCGCACTGGTCCAGAGGCAGCAAAGGATCCCCAAAACATCAAACTGCCTCCACCGTGCTTCACTGTGGGTATGGTGTTCTTAGGCAGGAAAGCTTCGCCAGATTTTCTGTAAATATAAGACACTTTATTATGGCCAAATAACTCTATTTTCGTTTCGTCAGTCCATAGAACACGTTTCCAGAATGCAACATCTTTATCAATATGACGTTTTGCAAAGGCTAGCCTTGCTTTCAGGTGCATAGGCTTCAATAAGGGAGTCTTTCTCGGACGACATGCTTTTAAACCAGCTCTCTTCAAAACTCTACCAACTGTATGTCGAGATACATTCACTCCAGAGGTGCTCTGTTCATCAACAATCTCCCCAACAGAGATCCTTGGGTTTTGTTTTACTTGTCGAACAATTTTCCGTTCATCTCTTGGGGAAAGAATCCTTTTTCTCCCTCTACCCTCTAAACTCATAACGTGGCCTTGCGATTTGAACTTGTTTATTATGGCTCTAACAGTGGATTTGGGAAGGTTTAGCTTCTTTGAAATCTTATCATAGCCCTCCCCATTGGTATGGCATGCTACAACAAGCTTCCTGACGTCTTCGCTGTATTCCTTTGTTTTAACCATGGCGATTGAAAATTATAATTTAGTCACTTATAATAGTTTAAATAAATCGCTATCTAAAAATTATCTGAAAAAAAATATTCACTGAATTAGCGTTAAACAAGCATAATATGGCTATAAAAAAGTTCAGAAAGCACGTAAACCGGAAATTGATTGATATTATACTGATACTAAAAGAAAAACAAAGCCGTGCCAATAATTTTGAACAAGGGTTTTTTGCAATTATGTTTGTTGTTCCTTTGTTATTTATTTTTTCTAAAATCCGATTGCTGCATCGGAAAGGCCAGTTAAAAATACATAATATACTTTGTTATTTTCTTTAATTTAATCCCTTTTTTAGAATTTATTAGACAAAATTTAACTTTTATTTTACCGTGCCAATAAATATGATCATCACTGTATATATATTCTCTACTATTATATAAAAGGAACTTTGTGTGTCTGTAAGTTCGTTCCCTATTGACTCTAAAACTCCTAGGTGGATTTGTATGAAATTTCGCATGAAGATACTTTATGTACCTGGCAGTAATCTTAGATAGGTTTTGTTTAAGTTAACATCTTACACAGCCTAATGTCACAAGTGCATTTGAGAAGTTTCATTACCCCACAAGCTGAAAAGCCAAACATAAAATCAACAGTAGGTTCTTTGATATGACAAGGGCGTGTTCAAAATGAATGTTTCTGTTTAGAGCACAATTGAAGCATGATACTTGATTTTGCATTTTAAACTTTAATGCAAGCCATTATATGTAAAAAATTTGTCACATTAACAGTAGGTTCTCTACAGTGCAATGTAGATTACAATGTATTGTGAACTTCGTCACTGTGAGAGACATGTAAATCTTACTCCAAATGCACCGCAATGGGCCCCCAATTAAAGCAAGCAATCAATCGATTTGATTGAAAAATGGGCGACAATAAAAATATGAGAGCGTGAAACATTCGTGGATCATTATCACAATCCTGGGCAACGTAGGGTCACTCTGCTAGTATATAACATTTCACTTAAATATCTATTTTTTTCAGACTGTTAAAGAAATTGTTACGTCCTTTTAAAGATTATGAATAAATAAAAGAAAGATGAATTCTTTGAAATTCAAACGTATAATTTACATGAAGCTTCCAAAGATGAAACAAGACAGCGTTATCAAAGGATGAATACGGCAATTTTTAGTAAAAAAAAAAAAAAAATGAACAAAATGAAAAAAAAGTCACTACGAAAAAACTTTCATGACGTCATCTGATGCACAGCGGTGGATAAATGTTTCCGTTTTTATGTGAATTATTATTTCGATTGTTCAGACTACTATTCTCATCTTGATTGTTATTCTCATAACGTTTCGCCCAATGTGACCTCCGACTTTCCTTCAGGCGTATCTTTACAATAATTCTTATTGTTGAATAAATAGCGGAAAGAGATGTTTTTTGTTCTTTCTTCCAACAAACCACAGTTGTTAGAATTCAAAACGTATGTTTTTTTTTGTTTTTTTTTTTTAAACAGAAACAGTGTCAAATCATTGCCATATTCATTCGTATTAATACTAATTTGATATGTTTCTGGATTTTTTTTAAATGCTTGTTTTTTATCAATTGGATTGTTCACGCTAGTGTTCTACAAGAATAACCACCAAGATAAGAACAGTAGTCCGAATATTCCCACAGTGGATTATTTTTAATTCATTGTCGGCAGCTTCGTAACTCACGTTTTTTTTTTTTTTTTATCTTGTCCTTTAGTCCTTACAGTCCATGAACAATGCTTCTTGCTCTTTTCTCTTTTTACAAAGAGATCACCAGCACCCAGAGGCCACTCGAGGATAAGGGTTAAAGAGTGCACAGTGGTCAAAAAGGAAATATCATAGTAATCGTTAGAAGTATAAATTTGGTAAATTGGATTACTTAAGGGGAACGGCTCATCAAGAACTTGTTTACATTGGACTTGAAGATGGCCATATTGTAGTCATCTGTAAAGCAGGTAAACAGAAGAGAGTTGCACAGATGTGCAGTTCTTAGAAAGAAGCTTTGATTCATGGAATCTACATTTAGGTTTAGGCACAGATAAAGTGTGGGGAAAATTATTGATAGTGTTTACAGCCAAACGAGTGTTTCTCATGAATGTTTGACGAGGAGGGGGGGACCATAGATTGGAGCTCAGACGAGCACTTGCCATGAAAATAATGATAAAACAGAGACAGGCTCGCAACGTCTCTTCTGTGAGAAAGAGGTTGCAGGGAAGAGAAAAGGGCACCCCCATCCTATTAGGCTATGAATTTTATTCTGAATTCTGTCAAGGCAGGATAAGATCTTCCTAGCAGCTCTTGCCCAGCAGTACTCCATCCTTGGATGTACCTGGCTCTTATATAGGTAGAGATTGGATCAGAAGGTAGATATCTGCTGGATCGATAGAAGGATCCCACCATTTTTCCAGACACCTTGGCAATGGATTTGGTGTACGTATTCCATTTTAGATCAAGAGTAACGGTCAAGCCCGAAAGCTTGTCAAAACATGGAGCCTCCCCAACACGAAAGCCATTCATTTAAATTGATACCAGATGGGGATCAGAACGTTGATGATGTAAAGATAGAAGCTTAGTTTTAGATGCATTAAAAGTAACCAGCCACTTTTTCCCCCATTCTACCAGATGCTCAAGATCAGAGGAGAGAGAATCAGAGAGAACTTAGTCGTTTACAGCCTTTGATTTGCTACCATAGATGGTAGTGTCGTCAGCAAAAATGTCTACAAATGATGTAAGGATGTGATTTCGAAGATCATTAATATAGATCAGGAGGACAGTTGGACCCAGGATGGATCATAATCCGGTTAACACTTATCATTGGCTCGTTTTTTTATCTTGAAATAGTACTTCTTTTTTATTAGTCTCTTTTTAGCTACTTACATTATGTGGCTTCATGCCTTGTCAATAGTGATTTCCATTAAAAAAAAAAATCCCATCTCATAAACAGAGGAACGTTTCTGTTTTTATCAAGAAAAAACATTTTCATAACGGACAGGACTGTTTCCGATATTACAATATAGATACTTGTAATTTTTTTTTTTTTTTTTTTTTTTTTTTTTTTTTACATTTTCACCCCAAACAAGGCACATTGCCACTTTGATGTAGGGGCTACTATTAGGGACACAGACTACAGGGGTACTAGGTGGGGAGTTGGGCAGCAAAATGTCGGTTCACATTATACTTGAACTTCTGCATATCAGTACAGTTGGGGAAGCAGGAACCTGGCATGGAGTTCCAAAGTTTAGTGGCTCTGGGGAAGAAACTACTGGAGTAGAAGGCTCTCTTACATCTAGGGATCTCTACTTTGAAGGGGTGGGATTGTACTGCTTGTCAGGTTTGTCGGGGGTATTTACGTCGAGGGGTTACAAGTGCTTGCAGCTTGTCCGAACATACACCGTTAAAATACTTGTAGAACAGGCAGAGGGATGCTACATTGCATCGATGGGACAGAGGCTGAAGCTTGGATGATAGTTCAGGACCTATTAGGTTGGTGACTCTCTTTTGAACTTTGTCTAGGAGAGAGAGAGACTAGTACAGATGCACCGGCCCACATATGACAACAATACTCCATACATGGGCGAATGGTGGCCTTATAGAGGTACAGGATATTTTCAGGGGTCAGTAGCTTTCTAGCACAGTAGAGAGAACCTACCTTCTTTGCAGCAGTCCTGGCAATGCTCTCAATGTAATTGTTTCAACTCATGTTTCCTGTGAACGTTAGGCCGAGGAGTTTAAAAGATGTGTTTCAGATAAAGAGTCTTTGGCCATTGCTATTGGTGGTAGAGAAGGTTTCTTGTAGTTATTGAAGGAAACAAGTTTAGTCTTGGCGGCATTGAATGTGACCATCCATTTTTGTCCCCATTCCACTACAGATTGGAGGTCATCCTCTAGTGTTTCTGCCATTTCTTTAGACATGTGTTCATTTGTTTTCCTGTCGTGTCTGTTATAGAGCGTGGTGTCATCAGCATATATACCCATCTCACAGACAATTTTGTCAGGGAGGTCATTTATGAATATTAGGAACAACAGAGGTTCAAGGATAGACCCTTGGGGCACTCAGCATTTATATCATATTGTTTAGACGTACGACCGTCGCGGACAACCTGGATTTTTCTCTTATCTAAGAAGGATTTAATTATGTCATGTATTCTTCCACTGATACCGTATGATCTGATTTTCCTGAGAAGACCTTCATGCCATACCCTGTCAAAAGCCTTAGATATATCTAGAGTTACCGCTCTACCCTCCCCTGCTTTGTCAAGTGAATGGTATATACACTCGGAGATTACAGTTAGAATGTCTGCTGTGGAACGGGCTTGCCTAAATCCATATTGTTGGTCGGTAAGAAGTTTAGCATCTGTAAGGTGATGGACTAGAGCTTGGTTAATTATGGACTCAAATATTTTGGCAAAAAGTGGGAGGAGGCTAATTGGGTCAGTTCTTTCGCCAGAATTCTTGAAAACTGGCACCACAGACGCAGTTTTCCAGCAGGCAGGAAAACAAGATTCATTAAGGCATTTGTTGTAAAGTTTGGAGAGGATTGGAGCTACGCTGGTGGAGCACGTTTTTAATAGCACAGCCGGGGTGAGATCAGGTCCACATGCTTTTGCAGTGTCAAGATTTTTTATAATGGCATGCACCTGAGAAGGGGTGATTTCCAGATCGTCAAGTGTGGCATCTGTCCACAAAGGAAAGTCTGGGAGAGGGTGGTTAGCAGGGTCCAGTGTGGAGTTTGAGGCAAACCGACTGACAAGCATGTTAGCCATCTCGGTTGCTGAGCAAACAACTTCATGATTTATATTCATATTTATCTACAAGGCTATATTATTAATTTTTCAAATGTAAAGAAATTCATTAGTGTTAACAAAAAAAAAAAAATTGGCATTTTAGATTACAACAAAAGCATGCATAAACAATTGACAAATAAATCCCTGAAGGATTTTTAATTTATATACCTTAATAGAATATCATATGACTAAGACAATGTAATTTTTTTTTTTGTAAAAAGAACAAAAAAATTAAAAATGACATCTTTTAAGATAAGTTCTATTTTCAGCTTCACAAATTCGTGCCACTTCCAAAACATTATTCATAATTGATTGCCGGATCACTCAGTTACAATTGAATTCCCAGACTTTATTCCATACTAGCGGGGGGGGGGGAGCGGTTTTGCCCGGTCGTAAAATACGCTTAAATATAATATTATAATTTGTTCAGAGTTAGTGCATATTATTACAGAGTCGTAATTTAAAAAAAAAAATGTATTTGGGTGCCATCAGCAAGATCGAAACTAAAAGCAAAACTAGCATTCAAAGCTGGTGACGTTACCACTATACTAACGTGACACGCATATGAACTAATTAAAAATAAACTAAGATGAATGTACAAAATGTATACAGATTTTTTAATTTTGACCCTTAAAAACTATTTTAACTGGCTAAAGACCCATAAAAGAAGGGTCCATAAAAATCCAACCACTTGATGCCCCTAGCGCTGCTCTGTGACTTTTAGTTTCAGAAGACATAGTTTAAAAATATGGAGACAGACATACTGTCTTTTATATATGTTAAAATTCCTTAAATTCCTAGAGTTTCAGGTTTGTTCATATAAACTTTTTCTTTGAGATACCCATGTAAGAAAATGTTAGAAATAGCCAAATCTGGGGAACATGAAAATCAGCTGATTTTTTTTTTTTTTTTTTTTTTTTTTGCAAGTAAATCTCCATTGTTTTTTGTCATAAATTCTATTAAAGCACCATAAAAAATGAAAAAAGTTATCCGAGTAAAAAATCCCTCCATGTCTTTTTGCTCCACCCCCTGTATATATAGTTTCTTTTTCTATAAATACAGTGAAGTAAGTCAGAGTCCTTAAATGTTATCAACATATTTTCTCCTACAAAATATTTAATTCAGAATACATGTTAACTTTGACAATTATCCGTCTGTTCGTACAAAAAATAAAATTCTAATCGATTTCAATAATTACATATTATATCCTGTGTGATATTTCCTTTAGTAAGAAATAATTTTCGATATATACTGCTACTTTTAATTATCTAATAATATAGCTGTATTTTTCAAACCGATGAAACTTGCGAAAACCTGTTCATTGCATAAGTACAAAATCTTTCACGTTATCAGTCTGATTAAAAGTCACTATTTTGTTCATATTTTGCGTTATGTTATGTTTTAAGTAATGCTTAAACCACGATAATGCCTTTAGCAAATATACTCTAACAGTTTAAATTAAATACAATTATCAGGATTACTTTTAAAACTTTGAAGTGTTCACGTTTTATTTCATGTTTTCTTTAAAGTAATACTTTATTTTTCCCCACCCGGGTAAATGAGCCAGTATGTGTATGAATGAACAAAATAAAACATAATGTTACATCTTACGGAGATTTAATGTAAGTTTTAAAGTAAGGAAAAACGAACATATGTTTCTAGGAGAATTCAAAACATTCAAATTCAGGCCATAAAAACACTCGCGCGCGCGTGCGTGCGTGCGTGTGTGTGTGTGTGTGTGTGTGTGTGTGTGTGTGTGTGTGTGTGATGGAATGATTAAAATATTTTCCCCCGATTCCGATTATATTGAAACTAGCAGCTCCCAATTTTGCCTGATCGTAAAATATGCTTAAATATGATATTTTAATTTGTCCAGATTTCATAAATATTATTATAGAGTCGCGGTTTCAAAAGTGAAAAAAGTATTTGGGTGCCATCAGCTAGAATCGAAACTGAAAGCAAAACTGTAGCATTCAAAGTTCGTGACGTTACCACTGTACCAACGTCACACGCATATGAACTGATTAAAAATAAACTAAGATGAATGTCCGAAATGTATAACGATTTTTTTCAATTTTGATTCCTTTAAAACTATTTTAACCAGCTAAAGACCCATAAAACAATAGTCTATAAAAAATCCAACCATTTAGGCCCCTAGCGCCGCTCTGCGACGTTTAGTTTCAGTAGGGATAGAGTTTGAAAATATGGAGACAGACATATAGCGTTTTATATATTAGATTTATAAATATAGAATTATTTTTGTTTGGGGGAGGTCGAATTACCACAAAACTATATGTAAAATGCATATATAATTTCACCAATATAAAAATACACTTATGGGTGTGACTTATAGATTTTACTTTCACTAGTAATTTAAAATTAATAAATATTTATTATTTCATCATTAATATGAGCCGTGGAAGATTAAGTTTTGAATAAAAATAGAAAAAAAAAATTTAAAAACGATAAAAAGAATTGTTTTGGGCATCGAAAAACAGGCACAATATTTTCCGATTCAAATTAATCGTCCCGACACTAATATATATATAAGTTACATTCCAATACACAAAGAAAAGAATCGGTCCGCAATTATCTATAATATAAATCTCACCTGTCTGTTTAAATGTATGTATGTATGTATGTATGTATGTATATCTGCATGAAACTTTCGCCAGAGGCGACAGATTTTCATAAGATCTGTATCGTTTTAAGGCTCAACCCTTTGGATGACAAATATCGAAAAATTGGCTGAAAACGTTAATTCTTTCGCCCTCGATTGGAGAGTTTTCTACAGGGATGGGTCGCTGTTTTCGTCAATATTTTCAAAAGTCATCCCCTCTTTTCGATTGACTAGCCTTAATTTAAACCTTTGTCACTTTCGGTTTGGCAATGGATGCAACGGCAAATACGTCAGTTTTTTTTTTCTCATTCTTTTCCTCCTTCGCGGTACGGATTTGAGCCTGCCTGCCTATTACCACTTTTTTATTTTAACCTCAACATACACCTCCAAGCACCCAGGCCAGTAAATAATAAAAAGCAAGATGGCATTTTGAGAACCGCCTTATAAAGAATCAGATGTCTCTTTGGTGCAGGCGATTTTTTCTTGGACTATCATCTTTGAAATGATTGGTTCATGTTTGTGACTTCCTTTTGTTTTGTTTTTTAAATCCATCACCGACAATAAATAATAAATTGTTATATTTTCATATATCAGAAATATTGTTATATTTTCATATATCAGTGTATCTTAATTTTGTTAAACGCAGTTGAGATACACCCCTAATTATTGTGCAACAGATCCAAGATGAGAATCAACAAATCCAAATTAGTAATCTCTATCTCAAAAATTTCAAAACACTTTGTATACATTTCACGGTTTTCTGTAAATGATGCAAGATTTAATTAATTCTTCAGCTGCCTCACAGCCTATTGTGTTGGTTTTGCAAAGAGAAACTTGCAAAGGCAACCAATTATTTAATGAACATCATTAAATCACATGATTCGATGCAAACATTAAAAACCAATTTTTATTCGAATGATGTGAGATTAATAGATTCTATAAATCTATTAATCTCACATTATTCGAATAAAAATTGGTGATTTTTATGCGATTTAAAAATCATTTGGACTAAAATTCTCATCTTCGTTTTTATATTTATAAGCTTAAACCAATGTAATCTATCTCTGGTCCTCCCTCGCCAATCTTTCACGAAAAACACCTGTCTAGCTGAATCCACTGTGAAAAATTTCCCCCACTCTTTATCTGTGCCTAAATCAAAACGTGGATTCCATGAACAAAGCTTCTTTCTTAGAACTGCATGCCTGTGGAACTCTGTTCCGTCTGCCTGCTTCCCACCGGGCTACAACTTGGATGTGTTCAAGTCCAACGTTAACAAATTCCTAATGAACCGCCCCCTTAAGTAAACACTTCATCAAATCTCCACACTAACGTAACTGAGTGGCTTCCGGGCCTTGATAAGTGGTGATCACTGTGTAAAAAAAAACAAAAAAACCTCTAACGTTTTTATAGGCTAGCATCTATGATTCTTTAGTTATTGAAAATCTATTATATCTAGAAAAGTGAGAATGTGTGTGTGTGTGTGTGTGTGTGTGTGTGTGTGTGTGTGTGTGTGGACAACTTTCAACGAATTTTTGATCTTCAAATCAGAAATTTGGTATTATGATATTCAGGAGATATGTCGAAAACATTTTGAGAAAAACATTTTGAAAACATTGAGAAAAAAAAAGGGGGTCAAAATTGGAAAATTGGTACTTGCAGGTCAGTTTATCTGTTTTTCAACTGTTTCATAATTGCACATGTGCATATCGTTCACATGACATTTTCTTATATTAAGAATGAGTAGGTTTGAAAACACTTTTTAATGATCATGGTAAGCTGGCCTAATAGTTATCGTACTTGACTCACTGTCTTTAGGTTTTGGTTTCGATCTCAGTTTGAGTATTTTTTTTTATTTACAGGAAGTAAACTGTTTAGAAAAAAAAAACAATACTCGCAAGAACCTGTCTTAGTTTCCATTTTTTTTGTTTACTTTTTTTTTTAAAAGGAATTTAATGTTACGTTTAATATCGGGCAAGACTGGGTACATTTGCTAGTATAACTATAAATTATATTCAAATACGGTTATGATATAACTATTTTATTTTTAATTTAGTCAAGAACCACATTTTATTTATTTCTATATATAATAGAAGACTACCCGTCTTAGGACAAGTAAAATTAATTTCCTTGAACAGAAGAGTCTTGCAAAACTTGTGTTTCCTTATGCAGATTAAAATGATATTAAACTATTTTTTAAAAAACTTATATTAACCCCCAAACAATGCAAAGTGTGGCTGAGACATAAAGCATGGAGATAATTCCAAAGGTAATTTAAGGATAGAAGCTATTAGAGTAGAAAGCTTTCCAGCATCTCGAGACATTTACAGTGAAGGAGTGAGATTTTGCTATTTGTCAGGTTGGTTGAAGAGTACAAGTGCACTAAGTTCATTGGAGCACATTCCATTGAAGTACTTGTAGAACAAGCACAATTGACGATGGGGCAGGGGCTGGAGCTTGGTAGGCAGTGTGGGACCTATGAGACTAGAGGTTTTTTTTTTGTGAAGCTTGACTAGGAGGAGACACTAACTCAGATGTGGCAACAATACTCCATGCATGGACAAATGGTGGCATGTTTGAGTTTTCTAACTCTGAACTAACTTATTTTATTTCAGTTTATTTTTAAATGTGTGCAAACTCACCCAATAATACAATATCATACCAATACCAATATCAGGCAGATACACAGACACACACACGGAGTGACACCCTGCACTGATGATTCCTGAAAGAATGAAGCATTAGTGTGTGTAGGTATTTAATAATTATTATAGTAAATAATATATATATATATATATAAGCATTTTTCTCTTATGCAGGTTTCATTTAACAGCAAGGATAATTCTAAAAGTGAATGTCTCTATAAGTATAAAATAGCCGCAGTGAAAAATCTCATCTACCGAGCCAAACGCTGATCATCCACTAACAAAATATTTTATAAAGCACTTTCTGGCATAGAACGAAACCTTATTAATAACAACTTCCCAAATTATATTGTTGATCAACAAATTAAACACGCTTTAACCACCATTACAGAAAACACTAATAATAATGATAATAATATAAACATGTTCTACTGTAAGTCTTTGCCAGAGTGCTCCTTCCAAGGCTCCAGCAGATTGCAAACCGCGTTTATCCCAGAATCGCAATGTGGCTTCCGTAGCAGGCGCTCAACCACGGACATAAGATTTTCAGTGCGTTAAATCCAGGAAAAATGCAGAGAATAACGTAGTCCTCTTCATATCGCATTTGTGGACCTCACGAAAGCTTTTGACATGGTCAGTAGAGATTGCCTGTTTGCCATCCTACAAAAGTTGGGCTGTCCACCAACTCTTCTTAGTTTGACAAGATCGCTCCATGACAACATGACAGCCGCAGTCTTCTTCAAAGGTGACATATCTGACAACTTCCCCGTGTGCAGTGGACTCAAGCAAGGTTGTGTGTTGGCTCCCACACTGTTTGGCATCTTCTCAGTTCTTATGCACCACGCTTTTGGAAATCACAAGGATGAAGAGAGTGTGTTCCTTCATACTTCGCTCTGACGGAGAATGTTTTAACTTGGCTCGCCTACGCGCCAAAACCAAGATTCGAAGAGTCCTAATACTTGAGCTGCCGTTTGCAGACGATGCTGCATTGGTCTTTCACTCCGCAAGTGGACTCCAGTGGCTGCTTGACAAATTGAGCGCCGCTTGTGTGGAGTTTGCACTGGTAATCATTGTAAAGAAGACAGTCGTGATGCACCAGGGTGACGCATCACAAATCACCATCAATGGCCACGAGCTAAAGACTGTTGAGAACTTTGCGTATCTTGGATCCAGCATCAATTTGAACAGGAGCTACAAACGTGCATAGTTAAAGCAGCATCTACTTTCAACCGACTACGTGAAAGACTATGGTTCAATAAATATCTCACTTCTCACACAAAATACCGCATCTACGAATGCTGTGTTCTGAATACCCTACTGTATGTAGCAGAGACTTGGACCACGTATGCTCATCATGAGAAAAGACTGAACGCCTACAATCTCTGATGCTTGCGACGTATCATGGGCATCGATTGGTGGAATAGAAGAGGTGCTAAGACGTGCCAGCAGTCGCTCCTTGTTCCAGAGACTCAAGATCCAACGATCGAGATGGCTTGGACACCTGCGCAAAATGCCCGATGGCCGTCTCCCTAAGGATATCCTCTACAGTGAACTGGCAAATGGAACAAGAAGCCGCGGTCGCCCGGTGCTGTGCTTTAAAGACGTGGCCAAATGGGATCTGATCACTCTTGGCATCGATGTGAATGTGTGGGAGGAGTTAGCTGAAGATAGACCAGCGTGGAGGCGTGCTTTGAGTAAGGGTGGCAAAGGACTTGAGAACCTTTGGTTCGAGAGAAAAAACTAGTGACTATGTTTACTGCTGCTTGCATTAATCTTTCGTAGATTGCATGCCATTATTATTATCATTATTATTATTATTATTATTATTCTCCTCTAACCAGATGCACACTAATTATAAAATTGACAATAAAATAATAAGAAATATCATACAAAAACACATTTCCACCATTGAAAAAAATTCTAAATTTCAATTCATTATTTATTATAAAAAAATTTAAACAACATGCCCCCCCCCAAATGAATTTAGAAACATATTAATAAAAAACACCGCCATTTTAGCCGGTTCACATTGAAACCTCCACCTCCTAATCATGGAAGCGCTACTCATTTGCATAAACAAACGGACCATCAATCAGGCTAAACGCATTTTTTTTTAATTCATCGCTCACCTAAAGACAACTCATCAAATGACAAATTTCTTTTTACACTTGAACAGAACGTTCGAACATTTAGCCCACCAAATGAAAAAAAAAACAGATCGCAAGAGAAACAAATAAAACTTATTCCTGCTGTTCAATGAAACATATATATGGCTGTGTTTTATTTTTTTTATTACCGTTTTATCTGTTTGGTTACATATGTTTCAGATGTTGGACCGTGTTTATGATCTAACAGCCTCGTCAGATGAGGCTGTTAGATCGTAAACACGGTCCAACATCTGAAATATATGTAACTAAACAGATAAAATGGTAATAAAAAAAAAAAAATAAAACACATATTTGCTCTGCAATAGTACAGAGCACTCTTTTAAGGTTTTTACTAATTACTAGTTTTACCAAAAAAAAAAAAAATATATATATATATATATATATATATATATATATATATATATATATATATATATACTAGACTACCCGTGACCCGTTGGGTCAGTATGTTATATTAGCTATGAAATTCATGTATGAGCGTGACACTTGTGATGTAAAGAAAATAGTTCTTTTTTTTGACATAACAGAAATATTTCTATGAAAGTATATTAAAATGAAAAATCATGGACGGATAGCTCAAACATGAAAAATAAAATCCCCCTATTTGAGTAAAGTTACCTATTTTTCCGATTAATCGCTCAAAAATCGAAAATTAAACATGATTTTCCTACAAATCGAACACTGAACCTACAGATGCGAAATATAAGAATGAAAAACCCATATTGGAATCCTTCAACCAAGTTATAGAAAGTTAAAATCTAAAAAAAAAGATAATTAATAAAACCTGAAGCAAAAAAGTAAAACCTAAATAAATATAATAAAATAAAACTAATATTGAACATATTAGTAATTGTATCAACAAATTCACCGTTCTCACACAACTATTTTGTATCTAGAAATATAAACAAAAAATAAAAAAAGGAAGTAAAGAAAGGGACGGATAGAGAGTAGTAGTAGTAGTAGTAGTAGTAGTAGTAGTCTTGGCTTTACTACAATTGTTCTTATGTTTGTTTGTCAACGGGTTAAAGTTGTTTAGTTGTAAGAAAATAGCGACAGTATAGTTGTAATATAGAATAGTTGCAAAACACCCCCACCCTTCCAATGTTAAATAATAATTTCGAAATAATAACGTTAATATTTCAGTGCGTAGGTCAAAATCTGCAAAAGAAGCGATTTGAGTTTATTTGTTTACGTTGTTATCGGTTAATGTTTATGCGCACATGCGCAACCGGATGTCATAAACCGCAAAGTGGGTTACATCACTCGTTACAAGGTCATTTGAGTTTTATAATTATATATATATATATATATATATATATATGTTACCATGCATGTGCATGCAGAACGGTCTTTAACAAATTGCTCTTAATATTTCGTCTACGGACTTGAAATTGACATATAAGGGATTCAGACATGTGGAAAAAATTCAATTTAGTTTTTAGATGGTAAAAATAGTTGTTAAGGGGTCAAAATTGAAAAATAAAATTGGAATTTGGCAGGCATACGTTGATTAAATGCGGACCTTCTATGCATGCACAAATATGCTTATACGTTTTACTATGTTAATTTTTTAAGTTTTCATATGCATATCAGCTTAGCTTAGATAGTATTGAATAACACCAGAGAGTTACATGTTTTAATTTCAATTCTAGTTGATGGCACTAACGTCATTTTTTTTTTTTTTTACTTTTGAAATAACTAATACATATTGGGTTCAGTATAATGATCAATAAATAATTGTCTTTTTAATAATACATACAAAATCTGCATAAATCAAAATATATTTAAGCATATTTTACGATTCGGGTAACACCATGCGGTCTACTAGTGTGTATATATCTATAATATAAAGCTGAACGTCTGTGTGTGTGTGTGTGTGTGTGTCTGGTCACGAATAGGCTCCTATATGGTTGACTATTATAGAAAACTGATCACATATAATGATAGAATATGTATCGAGAAACAGAAATGGGTATGTTTGATCTAGCATAATGATGATTCATTAAAATTGAAGGGTCTGCGTACACGCCTGGTCCACAAAGTATGGAAATACAAAATTTAAAAATTAAAAAGAAAAAACGGTTACAAGTGTTTTTGATATAGTTGTACATAATAATACTTTGATAAGTATGTTTTAACTTAAATAGGGATGGTATAATAAAATTGTGGGGTCTGCGTTCGCACCTGGTCTCCATAGAATGGAAATAGGCACAAAATTCAATAAAGACTTTTCATATCTATCTGCGTAAGTATGCTTTGATAATTATGTTTCAGTTTGAAGAAATATGGTATAAAAAAATTATGGAGTGTTCGTTCGTGCCTGACCTCTATAGAATGGAAATATGTCACAAAGTTTAACAAGGTTTTTTAATATAGATCTATAGAATATTGTGATAAGTGTTTCAGTTTGAACAGGTATGGTATAATAAATTATGGGGTTTATCTATTTTTGCTTTGGTTTTGATACCCCCAAATTCGAAGCTATCTCTTTACAACCCTTCCTTTTCATAACCTATCATACTTTCATAAATCAGAGTCCATTTTCTGTAGGCTGTTTTTGAACCCAGTCAACGACGGTTACTTTTGCTAGTATATATATATATATATATATATATATATATATATATATATATATATACTAGCTGTACCCTGCCACGCGTTGCAGTGGCTCAATTTGGTGTAATGGAAAAATTTAATAAAAGAGAAAATGCATGTTTCTTATATTAGTACAGCAATCCACTGCAAAAAGTGAAAAAGAAGGCGAAACTGATAAAAATGGTGCTCTTGCAGAATTTGATCTGGATCCTCGAGAGTTTCTGTCAATCATTCATGTTTTGGACTTGACCAGTGGATGAAGCCGAACGTAGCAAAAATGTTGAAACGCTAAATGCCTTTTTTTTTTGTTGTTTTAAAAAATGTGATATAGTAATTAATATTTGGTTGATGGTGGGGGGAGGGGGGGTTACTATACACAGATTCGAAAAAGTCGTCCAAAAACAAATAAATGAAAGCAAAGGTAAGGTAATTTACGTTTATACCTAATTGGATAATTGTTTAGTGTTTTTATGTAATGTAAAATGTTTAATTGGCTCAAAAAACAGAAATGGTCGCGAATTCTGTTGAATACGTTAAGTTTGGGAAAGTAAGTTGAAAACTAAAAACTATACAAAACAGTGTCTGAAACTCACCGAACATATGTTACCATGACATAGGCTGGCATAATGGATAGGTTTCTGACAGTATTTTGTATAGTTTTTTTAGTTTTAACTCACTTTCTCTAACTTAAAGTAATCAACAGTGTTCACCACCATTTGTAGCTTTCAAATACACCAATAAACACTGTTTTTCGAGCCAACTAAACGTTACATTAAATGAAAAGGGTTTATATTACTAAACACAGATACAAAGAAGTTGTCAAAAAATAAATATATAACAAATAAATGTTATCAAAGGCAAGAAAAGTAAGTGTTCTACCTAACTGGATAAGATTTTAGTGTTTTTATGTAATGTATAATCGGTTCAAAAACATTCAATGTTTATCGGTATATTACATTTATATATATATATATATATATATATATATATATATATATATATATATATATATATATATATATATGAGAGAGAGAGAAAGAGAGAAAATACCCGACGTTGCTCGGGACCATAACAAAAAAGCAAAATAAAAGAGGTTTAAGAGCACGTGTAATATCTTAAATCTTATATCTCTACCTCTTTCGACCCGTCTTTCTTTCTCTTATTCCCTTTCCCTCTCTCACACCCAGTTTCACTTTCGTCCAACCTATTTATCTCGAATAATAATCCAAGTCATTCACCCCCATTTTGTTTATATATATATATATATATATATAACATTGGAAATGATGAAAAAATCTGCCTCCAAAATGAATAATTTTTCTCACCATTAGATATTATTGATCCAAAGCAATAATGATCAAGAATATATTAACTTTGTAGTTTTTATTTTTAGCTGGGCGCACGCGCACACAACTGCCCTATATCTATTATATCTATAAAAGTGAAATTGTCTGTCTGTCTGTCTGTATGTGTACATTTCCCTAATAAATTACTCTGTCAATGTTCAGTCTACAGACTCGAGATTTGACATAAGGGGTATTGAGATTTGGGAAAATCTTTTTAATTGGTTTTCGCCCAGAAATTTGGCTGTGAAGGAGTCAAAGTTCAACGATTTTACCTTTGAAAACTCTACCAAACTCCTCTGCCAATTTTGGATCTAAACACTTGAAATTTTAAACATGGATCAAACTTTTTAATTTGATTTGTGTCCAAAATAATAGATGTTAAGGGGTCAGAACTGTAGTCAAAATTTAAAAAAATTTGATCTCTCGGCCAATTTTTGATCTAAACATTTGAAACTGTATTCAGACACAGGACAAGCTTTTTAAATCGTTTTTTTGGCCAAAAATTTGGCTGCTAGGGATCAAAGTTCAGAAGATTTGACCTTTGTGGTCTCTAGCAAACTATTCAGCAAATTTTGGTTTAAATATTTAAATTTTTACATAAACGGTATCCAGACATGCAGCAAGCTTTTTTTTAATCAGTTTTGGGGCGAAAATTTGGCTGCTAAGAGGTCAAAGCTTACAGAATTGACCTTTGCAGACTTTACTAAACTCCTCCACCAATTTTTGGTCTAAACACTTGAAATTTTAGATGCAGGTTACCTGGACATGAGTTAAACTTTTTAATATATATATATATATATATATATATATATATATATATATATATATATATATATATATATCATATAAAGTTATAAACAGTACATAGGCTCTTAGCAAAGTTGAGCTGAACTGCCAGTATAATAGAAGACTAGACCCCCCCCCCCAGGCTTAGACTGTTTATTATTCAGATTATTATCTGTTCTCTGCAGCATCAGCAACATTTGAAAGTTTTCATATAATTATCTCCCTTGGAAAAATACAAAAATATGGACAGACAAACAAACAGAGAAAGTGCCGCTTATATCATAAGTGGATGTACCAATAATTGATTTTTCTATGCAGAAATAGTTTCGCAACCTTGCCAATTCCGTTTCAGAACATCTAAATTGATAATCATGCATCAGTGTTATTAAATAATCAGTTTAATTAATTATTAATCAATTTTCCATACAAAGAAATCAGAAAATTAGAAAATACATTTCTTCCGGGATTGTAAAGATTCTAATTAAATCCTTGATATATAGATAGTTTAGATTAAAAAAGAAAAAAGAAAAAACTGAAAAGAACGATTTCATCTGCTTATAATTAGAGACGATTATGTAATGGTAATGAAATGCGTCACTAATCGCAAATCGAGAAGCATTTTCTTTCAAAAGATGTTTTCAAATAATTGTTTGTTTGTTTGTTTTTAATCTTTCCGTTGGGGTAAATTTGAATACTGGAATCTTATTAGGGTTAAATAAATGAATTTTTATCTCCTTAACCTTTATCTTTGTGATTCTTGCAGCTTTGTAAAATGGTGACTCTTCATCAATTTCAGTTTAACATTCGTTTTATGTCCTGGCATATGTTTAGCAGCTTTTAAAAATTATCTTCCAAACAAACTTATCTCTGATCATGTTTTTAATTTATCCTTCTTTCAAAGTCCATCCTCCTTTAAACAGAAGGTATCCATGTCAATATGTATGAATTTTAGAACACAGCTGCTAGGCGTAAGGAATCATAATGTGGGCTATATTTAGTTTCATACAAAGGACTACAATGTTTTATACAAAAAAGGACAAAATTTTACACAAAAGGAAATACAAATCAGGGGTCGAAAATCTTTGTGAAAATTCTGATAGCCTTGAAAATTTTCAAATTCTAACAACAAGTATTAGCCATCAAGGAATATTAGCCATCAATGCACATTAGCCATCAGCGAGTATTCCTCAAATTTTAGTTTCTTTGGATTATTTTAAGTGGTTTTTAGGAGGTATAATATGAACACAACGTCCATTTGAAAATTTTAATATTTCAGATTTGCATTAAATTTTATCCATTAGATATCCTGAATTTCACTTTCTTCTTAAAACCTCTTAAGCTTAAACCTTAAATTTAAGTCATTATCTAGAATCAAAATCATATCATGAATTTTGATCAAAATTGGAATAAGGATTCTAGACATAAGTTTTTGTATCATTATGTTAATTTTAATTTTCACATGTAGATATAAAGGAGTAAAGCTGTTCTGTTTGGAAAATTAATTTCATCTGTCCTAGGACAAATATTCTAATTTTTTTATAGAACAGAAAGATATCAAATAAATACCTAAAGGGAAAACAAAGAAATATATGACATTGGGGAGGGGCGACAGTTGAATTTGTTTGCACACACTATTATTATTATTATTATTATTATTATTATTATTCACCGGTGTTAAAAAGATTTTGTGACATTTCCATTGCGATCAACAACGTGACTAATCAATTATCCGGGGGTAAAAATAAGCTCCTATTTTCAGTTCTCACTTTATTACAAGATTATTTTTTCCCCTTCCTGTTAGAAATTCCATCATGTCATGGCAGATGTAGAACTCAAGGATGGGTGGGGGGGTTATGCTACTTTTCAGATGTCCATGGATGAACTTCGCGTGAGTGTATCATTTTGGAAGAATAAGATGTGTTGATCAGTTAACCGATGTTGTGGTACAGTGAAAAAACGTTGCCAGAAATAATCTGCCTGCTTGATGTCCAATACCACACAAAACCACACTCACCAGAAGTGATGTTCATATTTCTCATTCGCACAAATGATAATCTTTTGTTAAAGATTATTTTTAACTAGATGGCTTTGTCTGCTCATGCGTCACAATTCAATTCCTATTCGCTACTTGAAATCATTGAAACGAAACAAATTAATAAAAAGACAAAATTTATAAATTAAATTAATAAAAATCACTAAATTAATTAAATAGAAAAAACTAAAAGATCCTATCTTTTCCTTCAACAAAATGTTAGTCAAGCGACCGAGATAGTAAGATTTAGACTTCCCTTCTGATATCATAAAAATTAACTTTGCATAACTGATTATTTTTGCCTTTTTATTATTACTTATGATTAAGATCATAAAAATTAAATTTGCATACATGACTACTGACGTGCACTTTTATGACATTGATTAGTTTTTAAACACCAGGAAAGGAAATAACTGACCAGTCTTCCTAACATGTACATGTTTTTCTTTTTGTACTAGGGAGGTCACCACTAATCAAGGCCTAATAGTCACTCAAAAATTAATGAGTGTCAGGTAGTCTGTGAGACAACACTGATGATCAGTAATGGTGGAACTTGGGTAGGGTTTACTTATTTAAATAGATATTTGAACAAGAACTTATTCACATTAGATTTTGAAAACGACCATCTTATAGTCAGCTGAGAAGCAGACGCAGGGTATTATTTTCCACGGACGGATAATTTAATTATTTCAGTACCTGCTTATCTAACTATAGATCAGTTGTATTGCTATCAAACTCACCAACTAGTGGACAAATTTGGTATCATTGTTACTTTGACACTACATAGCCAATCAGCAATAGGAGTGATAACTCAGTTGACAACTATTATTAACTTAATGCCATCTTATTAAACGGTGTCTTCTATTTTATTAACAAATGTTTTATTCTATTTTATCAGCAAATGTTTTATTCTATTTTATCAACAAATGTTTTATTCTATTTTATTAAAAAAATGTTTTATTCTATTTTGTTAACACGTTTTATTCTAATTTATTAACACATGTTTTATTCTATTTTATTAACACATGTTTTATTCTATTTTATTAACACATGTTTTATTCTATTTTATCAGCAAATGTTTTATTCTATTTTATTAACACATGTTTTATTCTATTTTATTAACAAATGTTTTATTGTATTTATTAACAAATGGCTTATTCTATTTTATAAAATTGTTTTATTCTATTTTATCAACAAATGTTTTATTCTATTTTATAAAATTTTTGTATTCTATTTTATTAACACACGTTTTATTCTATTTTATTAACACACGTTTTATTCTATTTTATTAACAAATGTTTTATTCTATTTTATCAACAAATGTTTTATTCTATTTTAGTAACAAATGTTTTATTCTATTTTATTAACACATGTTTTATTCTATTTTATTAACAAATGTTTTATTCTATTTTAGTAACAAATGTTTTATTCTAATTTATTAATGCATGTTTTATTCTATTTTATTAACAAATGTTTTATTATATGTTGTTAACAAATGTTTTATTCTATTTTATTAACACATGTTTTATTCTATTTTATCAGCAAATGTTTTATTCTATTTTATCAACAAATGTTTTATTCTATTTTATTAACAAATGTTTTATTCTATTTTATCAACAAATGTTTTATTCTATTTTATCAACAAATGTCTTATTCTATTTTATTAAATTGTTTTATTCTATTTTATTAACAAATTGCTTATTCTATTTTATAAAATTTTTGTATTCTATTTTATTAACAAATGTTTTATTCTATTTTATTAACAAATGTCGTATTCTATTTTATTAACAAATGTCATTCTATTTTATTAACAAATTGCTTATTCTATTTTATAAAATTTTTGTATTCTATTTTATTAACAAATGTTTTATTCTATTTTATTAACAAATGTTTTATTCTATTTTATTAACAAATGTCGTATTCTATTTTATTAACAAATGTCTTTTTCTATTTTATTAACAAATGTCTTTTTCTATTTTATTAACAAATGTCTTATTCTATTTTATTAACAGTTTTAGGAAATAAGATTAACTATAAAATAGATTGGAATACTCCTTTATAAATAGGAAACATCAGTGGGAGTATTAATAATATTTAACACAGACTTGAAGAGATAAAAAAGGGGTAAATGATAATATTAGAAACGGTAATTTGAGATTTTGCCTAAGTTTAAAAAATTTAACTATATTTACCAGCTTGTTTTTTTTCCTGATACAATCCAACCCACACTCAATGTTCGACACAATGTATAACATTTTTTCTAGTATAAATATAAACGTTGATCAATAAAAACCTTTGGTTTATTTGATGTCATAAGAACACCTTCAATTTGGTATTCATTAAACAGGTTGCTATTTCACCCATAGATTGGGGGGATAGATTCATGCATTTTCCCCAGTTTTATTATAACTGAATTCCTCAGGATCAGCTGAAAAAATCATGGTATCAAACTGCAGTCTATCAGTAAATCTGAGTGTTCTATCATGGCGCATCGTCTTCATTAGTCTGACTATGTCAGCTACATGCCAGAGATCAGATTTCTCGCAACCGGGTTACTGGAAAAGTTCATATGGGTGTCTTCTTTGATGATACAAAAACCAGCTGAAATTTACTCTGACAGACATAGGTCTTGAACCCAACACCCGAGAAGTGTGGTATCGTTCCATTTGCAGCAAAGCTGAGTGATATAAAAACGAATGAAACGGGGGTCAGGATGGTGGTGGGTGGAAGGGTACTTTCTATTGTGTTTGTCATCCTATATGCTCTCTCTCTCTCTCATTATGTAAAATAATGTCATGATCGATTGACCTTGTCGCTCACTCATAACACAGCATTCCATATATTAGTTCATAAAAATATACTTTTTAAAAGAGTATATTCCTTACATTGACTTACTTAGGTTGACAAGAAAGTTCTTGCAGAATTTTTAATTTTTGTTTCGAATGATGTATTTTCAAATAAGTTTTCGTTATAATGCATTTATTTTTTATATCATTTTAAAGAGCGTTTTCGCTTTATCAAATCGTTTACCTTGCAATTGTTTTATAAGAATTCCTTAAGAAAGTTGAACATACGATGGAAAAAAAGCAACTGCACACAATTTTCTTATTTCAATTCAAGCTAGGTTGAAAAAGCTGCTGAAACAGCTCAGGATATCAACTAAACGTTTGGCCCAGGAACGACTACTAAACGCACAGCACAATGGTGGTTTAAGAAATTTTGTGGTGGCGACGAGAGTCTTAAAGATGATAAATTTAGTGGTCAGCCATCGGATATTGCAACGATCAATTAAAAGCCTTAGTCCACGCCAATTCATGTACAGCTTTTCGAGAACTCACTTCTGAATTAGACATAACGTATACAACGATTTCCACCCCCTTGAGAGAGATTGAAAAGACAATAAAAAAATAATCGATAAATGGGTGCCTCACAAAATTGAAAGACAACCAATTATGAAGTAACATCTTCTCTTCTTTTACGCAAAAAGAATGATCCGTTTCTCGACCAGCGTGTGATTTACGATGAAAACTGGGTTCTTTATGACAACCGATGCCACTCAGCTCAGTGGTTAGATGCCAACGAAGCTCCACAACTCTTCCCGAAGCCAGAGTTGCACCAACAGAAAAAAACGTCGACTGTTTGGTGGTCTGCGACTGGTCTCATCCATTACCGTTTTGTTATAGCGATAAAAGGGCGAATAACTTTAAATAAATAAAGTAAGAGTTATTGCCCCTTATAGATCTTTCAAAACACTAGAGGGTTCCAGGAAGAGAAAAAGCAACATGGCGGATATAGGTGGACATTCAATATCGTCTGTAATTTAATGTTTCTGCCACAAATAAGAATACAATGAGCTTGTCTACTTGTTATATGATAAATTTGGAGATAAGATGAGATTAAATACCAAATCTCAAAAACAAAAAACCCGCATAGTGATAATTAAAAAAAAAACATTGGGGAATTCTTTTCTACACAAACAGAAAAAATTCTTTTGCTCAATAATTTTTTTGTGAACATGTGAAAAAAAAAACAACATTTCCACAATAATTTTTTTGTGAACAAACGTTAAAAAAATAAAATTTTGTGCGTAAACAAAAAGAAAAAAATGGAATTATTTATTTCATAGATCAAAATTTATTTGATAAAATGTTGCGTAACCAGCAAGGAGAATTTTTAAAGATTCAAAACAATTTAATTGACGGGACAACTTCACAAAAAATTAATGGAAACACAAAAATCAATTTCTCTGGACACCATAGCTAGTATGATAATGGATTTTTCGTTCAATCCGGATTTAAAACAAAATTTTACTGCTTGATATGAACGATAGAAAGATATGTTTCAACACAAGTTCACATCCAAGGGCAACGCATGGAAATTACATTTACTACTCCGCAAACTGGGCACAGCAGAACATGAAAGATATTCAAACTTCATCCTTCATAAAAAATCAGATTTCACATTTGATGAAACGATAGCACAGTTATCAGACATTTTTGGTGAGTCAGCATCATTATTAAATATTTGTTACAATTATTTGTAATTTAAGAAAAATGCTACAGACGATTTTGTCAAACATGTTGGAATTGTTAAACTACAATGCAAAAATTTTTAACTGAAATTGCTGACAGGAGGATCAATTCAAATGCCTCATTTTCATCGCAGGGTTAAAATCTCCAGAAGATGTAGACATATGCACACGTCTATTGTCTATGGTTGATAAAGATAAAGAAATGACGGTATAAATTCTGACCACAAAATGTCAACGACCAATAAATCTAAAATGATACATAACAATGGTGCAATAACAAAGCTCATTGGTTTCAAACAACATCAAATCTGGAGAGAAATCCCTGACTGGAAATAGAAAGAAGCCTCCAACATGTTGATCATGTGGGAGATGCACTATGCTCGTTTTTGCCCATTTAAAAAACGCACATGTCAATATTGTTCACGTAGTGGGTATAAGGCCGGATTTTGTGGTAAAAATAGCCGCAATGCTTCTAGGATAAATACTGCACAGCCAAGAGGTAAAAACTACTGAAAAACACCAGGACGCTTCCAAAAAGCAACATCAAATTCAATTGTTATCACTTTCAATGTAATTTTTAAAGCTTAGAGAAAATATATACTTGTTGAGATAAACAACAAGCTAGTGGACTTTCAGTTCGATATCGCTTTGAATATCCCTTTAATTTCACATCCAACATGGGAATTGTTGGGAAAACCAACTCTTAAGAAGACAACTCATGTTGTTCATGGTGCATTCGGGAAACAAGATACAACTGGTGAGTTAAAATGCAATGTCTCTTTTGAAGGAAAAAAATATTTCAGGTGTGTGTTATGTTTCTGATGCATCAACCCTGAATCTTCTTGGTTTGGATTTTATTGAAGAAATAGAAAGAAGCCTCCAACACCCTGTTGATCATGTGGGAGATGTACTATGCTCGTTTTTGCCCATTTAAAAAACGCACATGTTCTTTTCAATGTTCTCCTGAACTCAATTTTCAATTCGTTCAGTATAAATGCTGCAGCAAATGTCGAACACATTTTAAGAACATACTTTAGGCAAAGTTCAGCAATGTTTTTCAAGAGGATCTGGGATGTTGTTCTAAAATTAAAGCAACTTTAAAACTGAAGGCAGCTGCAAAGCCAGTCTTCAGACCAAAGCGTCCGGTACCATGTGCAGCTTTAGCTACAGTAGAAAAAGAATTGGATCGTCTGCAACAAGAAGGAGCAATCCAACCTACAAATTACTTATCCTGGGCAGCATCTGTTTTCATTGTGAAAGAAGGCTAACAACAAAGTGTGCCTAGGTGCTGTCTTCAGCAGAGAACAAATGACAGACTGGAGACACATCAGTATCCACTACCTGTACTGGTAGATCTGTTCTCAAAACTCAACGGTGGAACTTGTTTTGCAAAACTAGACTTTACAGATGCAGATCTACAAATGGAAGTTGATGAAGATTCCAAAAATCTTCTCATTATTCATACCCATAATGGATTATTTCAATTTAACCGCCTTCCATTTGGGGTCAAGTTAGTTCCAACAATATTCCAATAAACTATGGATACAATACTCACAGAATTGCCAGGAGTTTTTTTTTTTTTTTACAAAGGCATCACCACATTATCAAGGCCCAGAGGCCACTCAAGGATAAGGGTTAAAGAGTGTACAGTAGAAATTGGTCAATATAGTAATCATTAGTAATGAAAATTTGGTAAATTTAATAACTTATATGGAACGGCTCATCAAGAACTTATTTACTTTAGACTTGAACACAACCATATTGTAGTCAGCCGGAAAGCAGGAAAACGGAAGACAATTCCACAGGCGTGCAGTTCTAAGAAAGAAGCTTTGTTCATGGAATCTACGTTTAGGTTTAGGCACAGATAAAGAGTGGGGGAAATTATTGATAGTGTTTACAGCTAGACGAGTGTTTCTTGTGAAAGTTTGGCGAGGGGGGACCATAGATTGAAGCTCAGTTGAACACTTTCCATGAAAATAACGATACATCAGAGACAAACTCGCAACATCTCTTCTGTGAGATAGAGGTTGCAAGGAGGAGAAAAGGACATCTCCTACGAGGCTACGAAGTCTATTTTGAACTCTATCAAGGCAGGACAAGTCCTTTCTAGCAGCTCCTGCCCAGATGTGGCAGCAGTATTCCATCCTTGGACGTACCTGGCTCTTATATAGATATAGAATAGCATCAGCAGTGAGATATCTACTGGATCGATAGAAAGATCCCACCATTTTTCCAGCGGCCTTGGCAACAGATTTGATATACGTGTTCCATTTAAGATCAGGAGTTTCCACGTACATTGATAATATTATCGTTACAGGCACATCCCAAGAGGAACTTCTGCATGGTCTTACTTCCGTGCTGGATTGAATTATACAATATGGATTTCACTTAAGATCAGACAGATGCAAATCCTTCCAAACTTGGATTCATATTTGACAAAAATGATCAAAAACCATATCTGGACAATTCTGAGGCAGTAAAGTACATATATAACACTACGATTGTTTCTAGGCCTTGTAAGTTATTATGCTTCCTTCTTACCTGAATTTCACAAGTAATGGGGGAGTCTGAATAATCTTTTACAAAAAGATACCAAATGGAACTGGTAAAGCATGTGCAAAGAATTATTTGAGAAAATCAAAACACTTCTTTGTTTTGATATATTGCTGACACACTGCGCTTCATCATTAGACATTACTGTCATGACTGATGATTCAGACTATAGAGTCGGAGCAATAATATCACATTTTTTCCTGATGGAAGCAAAACAGCCATTGGACATGGATCAAAGTCGTTGACGCTTACTGAATGAAAGTATAGCCAAATTGAGAAAGAAACCCTAGCAATTATCTATGTAGTAAAGAAATTTCACAAGATGCTATATAGCCATCATTTTACCCTGATCACAGACTACAAGCCTTTAATAAGTAATTTTGGTTCCAGGAAAGGAATTCCAGTTTATACAGCAAACCGGTTACAAAGATGGGCAACTATGCTTTTAGATTACAGCATTTCTATAAAGTACCAACCAAGCACGAAAATTGGCAGATGTGTTATCTAGACTCATCTCTTCTCTTCAAAAACTGGTGAAGACATAGTCATCATTGCTATATCTGTGGAACCTAAAGTTGTCTCTGCACTTGTTTCCACAGTGAGATTGCTACCTGTCACTTCAGAGATGATCCAGGAGGCTAAAGCCGCAGCTTTATTATTTCAGAAAGTTCAACATTTTCATCTCACAAGTTGGCCAAAAACATGCACTGACCAGCAACTTCAACCAATTTTTCAGAGATTTTCTTTATCCAAGATGAATGGAGCACTTCTCTTTGGAGTAACGTGTTGTCCCATTCAAACTCAAGAATAGAGTTCTCAAGCAATTTCACTATGGACATAAGGGAATTAATCAAATAAAAGCCTTAGCACGTGGCTATGTGTATTGGCCAAATATGAACAGGGAGTTAGAGGAACTTGTAAAAAGTTGTGCCAAATGTAAATTAGTTGTAAAGTCTCCTCGAAAACAACAAACAACATTGTATGCATGGCCTACCCCAGAAATGCCTTAATCACAATTACACATGGACTTTGAAGGACCAATTAATGGACAATATTACTTAATATTGTTTGATGCTTATAGTAAGTGGCCAGAAGTCTTCCATATGAATCATACTACCTCAAATGAAACTATAAAGAAATTACAAGAAATTGTCAGCAGGTTGGGCGTTCCTGAAATCTTAGTTTCTGATAATGGTACTGTATTAGCTGAGCAGAATTTTCTGACTTCTGTAAATAAAATATTCAATACCTCAGATCTCCACTTTTCCACCCACAATCAAATGGCCAAGCCAGACGCTTTGTCAACACATTTAAGATAGCACTCTTAAAGTAGGGGAAGGAATAACTCGAGAGATCATAGAAATATTTCTGAGTAGCTACAGAGCTACCCCAAATCAAAATTTCCCAAATGGAAAGTCTATTGCTGAAGCACTGATAAACAGAAAAATACGTTTACAAATGAATTCTATTAGTTCATCATCAAATCATCTTCCCAAGAGAAACAGAATGATTGAAAACCAGTTCAATCGCCTTTATGGAGCAAGGTCACATAAATTCCTACCAGCATGACCTGTATTGGCAAAAGACTACCCCAATGGAAATGAAAAATGACACAAGGTCCTATAGTAAGTCGTTATGGTAATGTAATCTATAATGTAGATGTACAATCATCTATTTGGGTCAGACATGCAAATCAACTCATATCTTCCAACGAGACAATCAAATAACTCAATCATTCTATTGAATATTTTACTGGACACATTCGAATTACCTCAAAGTGTTCAAACAACATCCACTAAACAAAGCAAGTCTGAGAAGAAAGGTCCAACCTGAAATTGGCAATGAAGGTGCAAACCAACTTCAAATCCACAAATAGACCCATTTCAAACATACTACAAGCATCATATTTCAAAGGGGAGATGTTATAGGGATTAAAAGAGGGATCATTCTAAATAAAGAAAATAAGAGTTATCGCCCCTTATAGATCTTTGAAAAGACTAGAGAGTTCCAGAGAGAGGAAAAACCACATAACAGACATCGCCGACCATTTAATATTGTCTGTAATTAATTTACGGTTTCAGCCATGAATGAACTGTGCATAAAATGATAATGAGCTTGTCTACTTATTATATGTTATCCAATAATCCTGGCATCATACTTTTGTCCAAATACAACTAGACGAAACCATTATGGCGAAGAAGTACTATCAACAAATGGATGAAATGCATCAGAAGTGTCGACAACAACAAAGCCCAATTCTCCTCCATGATAATGCCTGACCGCATGTTGCTAAACCAAAGTTGAACAAATTAAGCTACCAAACTGTCTCATTGACCATACTCTCCAGACCTCTCACCTACTGACTATTACTTTTATAACTTAAAATATTGCAGCATTAAGAATTGACTATATAATGTTAAATTGAATTTTAAAAGATTTTAATGCAATATTTTAAGTTATAAATTTATTATATTTTTTACTAGAATATTTTGTCCTTTCTTTTCCAGTTTTGCAACTCGTCCTTTACTTTTCAATGTTTAAGCTTTACCATATTACTTTTCATGCTCGCATTTTTCTATTCTAATCCATGATTTTTCCAGGCTTTAATAAATTCACTTGTTCTTTATTTAATTTCAGTTTTATTTTTTGCCCCATAAACATAACATTATACACATATGTAATAAGAATATACGATACTCGTCTGCTTCAATAAAATCCCCCAATTATCTCTCTTTCATTCTGTTTGTTTCACTTGTTACTTCTCTTTTTGCAACAGCAGTGAATTAGTAGCAATACTAGTCGCGGAAGCGATGTGGTTGCTATGGAAACCGGTCATAAAAAACGTTGCTCACCTCCGCACGTCTTTTTACGATTTTGAACACCACTAAATTCATCGTAGCTTTTCTTTTACTAAACGAAAACTGAAAATTTGTTTTTCACAATATAGCTGAGAAGGTGATCTATAAACTGTAATAATTGTTTGAATTTTGGTTGAAAAATGAGTCAGTGTTGAAGCTTTAAAGCAGTTCTAAATGACTAAAACTGCCACTTAACTATATATTCAAACATGGTAGTGTTTAAATGATATACTAGCAGGGTGACCCAACGTTGCCCGGGATTGAATGATGATCAATGAATGTTTTACACTCCTTTATGTTTATTATCATCGAAATTGGTGAAATCGCCCATTTTTCAATCAAATCGATTGATTGTCTGCTCTTGTTGGGGACCCATTACTGTGCACCGGGAGGAAACTCACATAACCTCTTGTAGTGGCTTAGTTCACAAAATAGTGTAGTCTACATTGCACTGTAGAGAACCTACTGTTGATTTTATAAAATTATTTTTTTTTGTACATAATTGCTTGCATTAAAATTTAAAATGCAAAAGTCAAGTATCATACTTCAATTGTGCTCTAAACAGAAACGTTCATTTTGAACGCGCCCCGGTCATATCAAAAAACCTACTGTTGATTTTATATGTCCGGCATTACTGTTTGTGCGGTGATAATGGCTTGAATTTAAGTTTAAAATGAAAAAGTCAAGTATCATGGTTCAATTGTGCTTTAAAGTTGAACATAATATGATCCATGTGGACCATCAAATTCTCACAAAAGAATTTTAGTGGACCACAGTTTAATTTGGTTATCAAAAAAAAAAATAATTTTTTGTCAGATCTTTAATTTAAAACATTTTAAATCCAATACATATTGAAGAATTTGCATTATTTATTAATGTTTTATTTTATAATTTTTTTAATTTTATAATTTAATTGTGCAATTTTGATTTTAGAATATGGCAGCAGAAAAAGGCCTTCTTACAAAAACATATAAAAGTGAGACAATACAGTGATGACTTCTTTTTATTAGGATTTGTCAAACAAGTTGATGAGAATAATCTAGTTTGCATTGAATGTTGTCTTACTATGAGTAATGATTCCATGAAGAAGGTAAAGTTAGAGATTCAGCAGAAAACAAAGCATCCATTATCTGTTGGTAGAGTAAAAAATATTTTGAGTTAAAATTGAAAGCTCAACCTGTAAAATTAGTTGACTTCTACATGAAAGTGAATGCTTCTCAGGTTAAAACATTAAAGCCTAGTTGTATTGTGTCAGAAATGATACAGAGAAAATCTGATTAAACCTGCTATGCTAGCTTGTGTTGAAGACCTTGTTGACAAAGAAGGTGCAATACTGCTTGAAAAATACCTCTGTCAAGAGCAACAGTAATGAGAAGGCAAGATTGAAATGGCCGAATATGTTCAAGATAGAAATTCTTTAAAAAAAAAGAAAATACAAATTGATGAAACAATTCATAATCAAACTTTCGTCCGTATATCAGAATGACATCAGAGAAGAAATGTTATTGTTTAAAAGTTTGCTAGAGAGAACAAGTGGAGGAGATATCTTTTTAGAAGTAAATAATTATTTGAATAATAATATTCCATTAACTAATATGATTTAAATCAGCACAGATGGTGCTGCATCCATGACTATGCTAAAACTTTTCCTTTATTTTCGTTTCTTTTTTCTATGTGTTTTTTTGTTTGTTTTATTGAGTTTCTAGTTTGAGACATCAATATTTTTTAAACTTTACCAATTAGGATGTTTAGTGCAAACAGTAGCAAACGATATTTTTTTATTTTTCCAGCATTTTTTTTTTTACAAAGGGTACACATGTGGGGATTGATAAGAATCGACTGCGGACTGGAAGATGCGGGACTTCCGGTAGAAAAAGGAAGTTTGGTTTTTCGCGCGTTTTTTTCTGGAGTTTTGAAGAAGAAGAAAAGAAAGGACGGTTGAGTTTCCACGCGGCCGAAGGGGCCCCGAAAAGGTTATGAAAGTCAAAAACGACGTACTGGCCCCACGTTATGGCCTGAACGCCTTGAATGACTAAACACTGGTTCGTTCACGAAAACCAGAAAAAGAAAGACACCGAAGTAAATTCAAACCAACTTTGTTCCCACCTAAACCGATAAGTATAACCCAATGAACATTCTTTCTGTTGATTTTCTCACACACATTTCACGAACCTTCTCTATATACCTCCCAAATAGTAAATAAAGTTGCCTTTTTTTTACTCACCCTTAAAATATGTTTCTTTTATTTATTTCTATGGAGTCAGAGAGTTAGACACAAACCTGATAAACCTCTATACCCCATACACATTTGTTTTTAAGGAACTGGAAACAATAATGGATAAAACAATAGTGCATAAAAATAGTGCTTCCACTCTTTTTTAAATTCTATCCAAGAGGGAGAGACTATTGATAGATGCACCAGCCCATATGTAAGAACACTACTCCATGCATAAGCGAATGGTAGCTTTGTAGATGTACAGGGTGCTCTCATGTGTGAGTAGTCTTCTAGCACGACAGAGGGAGGCTACCTTTTGGCAACAGCCTTCACAATGTCCTCAGTGTATTTGTTTCAGTTCATATTGTCTGAGGAGTTTGAAGGAAGAAT
This sequence comes from Euprymna scolopes, assembly GCF_053919585.1. Lineage (NCBI taxonomy): Eukaryota > Metazoa > Mollusca > Cephalopoda > Sepiida > Sepiolidae > Euprymna > Euprymna scolopes. The sequence continues at coordinate 30,076,733 of NC_136482.1, forward strand.
TCTCAGGTAGGGTTTTATTTGTCATGAATATCGGTGGTTTGAGAGGCGTCTTGTAATTGTTAAAGAAGAGCAACTTAGTCTTACTAGCATTGAATATTATTATCCATTTACGGCCCCATTCCACTATGGTCTGGAGGTCATGTTCTAACGATTCTGCCATTGCCTTAGATTTGTGTATATTTGTTCTTTCCTGGTGCATGTTATAGAGCATCGTATACTCAGCAAATATACCCATCTCGGACATAATATTATCAAGGAGGTCGTTAATGAATATCAGGAATATTAGTGGCCCAAGGATCGACCCTGAGGCATTCCCGCATTAATATTATGCTGTTTGGATGTACATCCACCAATGACAACATAGATGGTCCCATTGTTTATGAAGGATCTAATTATATTTACTATACGTCTAACTATACCGTATGATTTAATTTTCATTAGCAGCCTTTCATGACAGACTTTATCAAAGGCCTTGGATATATCAAGGGCTACAGCTCTAGCTTCAAAATGACACATTACGGTATGAGAGCACGAACTGGTGATGCTTGGCTTGAATGAAGCAATACGTATTTATACACTAATAGATTCCGTTGATAAACTAGCAAGCAATCAGAGCTGAGAGAATATACTTATCCATCTAAGCATAATACCTAACCTGCTTATACATGGGATGCTGTAATCTTTTTTCTGGTTATGTTTTAAAATGCATGAACAAAAAAAAAAAGTTTTGTTATTAGGTAGAAAAATATTATATTCAATTTAAAATATAAGTTATCCCTTATCATTTTTTTGAGCCAGACTAAGTAATCTTTAAAATTATTCTAAAAGTTATTTCAAACATTTACATACAGTCAAAGAATAATGTAATTAACATCTCTGCCTGATCATCTAACCGTATTTACCTAGGGTGGGTGGAGTCATCTCCAAACGAGTTCATTGCATCTCGCGTTAAGGTGATTTACCTCCCCGCAGAGTAATTGGCGGTCTCCAGCCATTCTCGGTTCTAGTAACGAACACCAAAATGCAAACTGAAGCCTGACAGACCAATGAACAAAATCTATCATAAATGAGAAGATAAATAAAATGAATACTAAAGAATATACCATGGTCCACTCTTAGTGATGAGGCAAAATAGAATTACTTTTTTTTTTTTCAAATTATCACTGCCAAACTTAAAATTAGTGCATTCGTCATCAATCTCATGGGTACTGTAATTTCATTCTTAAATTCACTAAATCTTCGAATGTTTGAGTGTGCGAGAAAGAAGGAAAAAAATTGGTAAACAGGTTATCAGGACAGCAACTAAAACTGCCAAGAGCGTTTTGTGTCTACACACTTAACCACAAAAACTGACCAGAATCCAGTCAATTCCCACATGAACAATAGAGGGCCGTAGAATGTAAAGAAGTCTTCTATAATTTTGAGGCAACACCTCAAAATCTACAAGACAAGATTTGTGTAGTAATTTATCTGTACAATGTTGTTAGTTAAAATGTTTTGGTATTTTTTTTATCTGTAGTCACAATCTTTTTTTTTTTTTATCTTTGAATAACACAATGGAGTCTGGGATTACTTACATTGATTTTTACATTGAAAAATCAGTCTGCAAAGTGTTCATCTCACTTTTAGAAAATAAAAAGACTATTCTTAACAAAGCTACTTTTCTCTGCACCTGTTCGGTCTTGTCATTAGCACATTGCAATAGCAAGTGAAATAAGAGATCCGGTGCCATCTACATTTAATAAGTTTCATTTTGTAAAGGACGATTTATTTGTCTGGCTAGGAAGGACACAAGACAAAACACCAAAACAGTAAGACAATATCTCAGACTAAAGTCAGCATTTTTAAATAAGAACGTGAAACCCCAAGTTTTTCAGGACTTCAAAAGCATATTTTTAATCATTTATATTTTTTCACTCATGTTTTTGAATGCCATATTTCAACATTTTATGCTCACATAAACTATCACATACATTATCACATACATTATCACATAAACTATCACATAAATTATCACATAAATTATCACATAAATTATCACATAAATATTGGATCCTGGTGTTAGCTTCCTGGCCTAAAATGCACCAAACAGATGTGATTATTTGTTTTCTTTCTTTTAGCAAAACTGAATTATGTTCTACAAAGTCAACAAAAACAACAATTTTCCTCTACAATACAACCAAACATAAATAAATATTTGAAGATATAAAGAACTTGAAGCATAAAACCTTTTCTAAAATTACTGCAATCAGCATTAAATAACCCGAAATGGGTTGATATTGCTTAAAACAAAACAACCAAACTAAACTCCATGAAAAAATATCATAAGATACAAAAAAAAACTTTAAGCATAAAATCTTTTTTCAAAATTACTAGATTCGGCATTAAATAAACTGAAAAGGTTTATGTGCCGTAAAACAAACATCATTACATCACTAAACACCAGCGGCTATATGTGGGAGGATGGTGATATCTCTCTACAAAAAAATCTAACAAAATTATCTACGTTAAGTGGATTACATTTGCAGCTTTTTAAACACTAATGAATAATTTCTGGTGTACTCATTTGATATCTTTCTATTATATTATAAACTAGAAGAATACTCATCTCAGGGCAGTTAAAATTAATTCCCTGAATAAAAGTTTTGCACTACTTTTATGTTTTTTTTTAAGAAGACTAAAATCGAGATTATATATATATATATATATATATATATATATATATATATCCACAGGATTCGTGTACCGGCGTTGCCCAGTGGAAATATGACAAAAAGCAGAATCGGTAAAGCCCCCTCCTTCATCCTGAAAAAAAAATAAAACTATGATTGTTAGTGGGGGGGGGGCACTGCTGACTCTGAAAATAGCAGAAGTCACTGACGGTGATTTTCATCACTGTTGGTGACTGGCAATTAACGCTGGTTTGCGGCATTTACTGGCCGGCACTGGCTACCTTTGCGACTGGAACTCACTGGCAGCCACGATCAGTATCAACCTCCATTGGAATGCTTCTGACTGAAATCCTCTGTCTTCAAATATTGAGCACTGGCATCTATTGGCTGTCATTGGAGGCTTGTAGTGGAGAGTGATAATCATTGGCAGTTAGTGCTGTGTTAAGGCATTTACCGGCAAACTTGGGAGCCTTTACAACTGTCACTGTCAGTTCCCAATATGGTCTCCATTCGCCGACTCCAAAATGAAATTGGGGCAGTTATCTTCATTGTCTTCCTCTGCAATTGTCGATCATGACCAGTGTTGTACTCCATTTGACTACTCTGAAATAAAATTGACTGTTTGCAGTCAATTTTTAATGGGGTCAGGTATTTGTGGACACTGGCAGGCAAATTCATGGTGGTAATTACTCATTTAAGGTGTTTAGTGTCACTTCATAGCAGCAGTGGCGGTCACTGTCGGGCATTATTGTTTTTAGGCTGTTATTGCTTTATTGATGAATACATCCCGTGCTATTTTTCAAATCTACGTTCCAATTAAATTCAACATTATATGATATGCAAAAAAAATAATCTTAATTGTCTTAAGAAGTCCTCCCAACATCCTGGAAAATCTCATCAGTATGCCCTGTATTTAAGAATTCTGGTGATCGGTCATCTCCCTTTCAGTACAGGCCAATAAGTTTCCTGTGCCTCATAAGTAAGTGCTTGAATCTGTGTTAAATAGAGAAGTAATCAACCACCTCAGCAAAAATAACCTTCTTAATGACATGCAATATGGTTTCCATTTTGCTAGATCTACAGCAGATGTGCTTACGGTTATATCTCATAAGATTAGCAAATCTCTCGATGAAGGCTACCTTTCTAGGGCAATTGCTCTTGACATATCAAAGGCCTTTGATAGGGTATGGCATAAAGGTTTACTTCACAAGATCTCCAGCTATGGTATAGCTGAAAATGCCTTCTCAATTATTAACTCATTTCTTTCTGATAGTTTCATAAGAGTAGTGGTTGATGGGCAGAAATCAGAAGCTCATAGTATTAATCCTTGAGTCTCTTAAGGGTCCATCCTGGGTCCTACTCTCTTCCTGATCTACATCAATGATCTTCAAAATCACATCCTAAGATCATTCATAGACATTTATGCTGATGACACTACCATCTATGGCAGCACATCAAAGGCCGTAAATGATCAAATTATCTCTGATTCTCTCTCCTCTGATTTTGAGCACGTGGTACAACGAGGAAAGAAATGGCTGGTTACTTTTAATGCATCTAAAACCAAGTTTCTATCTTTACATCATAAACGCTCTGATCCCCATCTGGCACCAACTGAAATGAATGGCTCTCATCTTGGGGAGGCTCGATGTTTGGACAAGCTTCTGGGCTTGACCTTTACTCCTGATCTGAAATGGAACACATACAGCAAATTCGTTGCCAAGGTCGCTGGAAAAATGGGGGAATCCTTCTATCGATCCATTCACTGCTGATGCAATTCTCTACCTATATAAGAGCCAAGTAGGTCCAAAAATGGAGTATTGTTCTCGCATGTTGCAACGTCTTTTTCACAGAAGAGACGTTACTAGCCTGTCTTTACTTTATCATTATTTTCATGAAAAGTGCTCGTCTGAGTTTCAATCTATGGTCGCCCCCCCCCCCTCGCCAAACTTTCACAAGAAACACTCGTCTAGCTGAAAACACTGTTAATAATTTCCCCCACTCTGTGCCTATACCTAAAACCTAGATTCCATGAACAAAAGTTTTTTCTTAGAACTGCACACCTGTGGAACTGTCTTTCTTTTGCCTGCTTCCCAGCTGACTACAATATGGTCGTCTTCAAGTTCTTGATGGGCCGTTTCCCTTAAGTAATCCATTTTACCAAATTTCCACTACTAATGATTACTATGGTATTGTCCCATTAACTACTGTAAACTCTTTCATTTTTATCCTCGAGTGGCTTCTGGGTCTTGATAAGTGGTGACTCCTATGTAAAAAATAAATAAAAATAATAATGCTACAATATTGTTAAATTATTAGGTGAACGTACTGAATAGCCATAAAAGGCCTCGTTTGTATTCGACAGAAGGACATTGTGAATCCAATAGAACTGTAGTATTTGTTAGATTTTTAAAATCAAACTGGTATTAAAATGATAAGTGAAAGGCGTACACACAGCTAAGCAATACTTTATTATGTTTGTACTAGTTGTAAGATTCATGTACAGAATAATTCTCAGACAGTACAAAATTGTATTTTATTTTACATGTCCAACGTCATTCTCTCTGTTCACCCTGGCAACATGATTATTTCAATTGTGTGAAGGAAAGTTTTATCTTGTTAATTGTGTCTATTGATGTGCATTCTCTTATCTATCATGTCCCTTTAGTTTCTGTTTTTAACAAACCTACACTATAAAACATGCTTTCAAAATGTATTTAATAACTCTGGCATAATGACCGTGACAAGATCGGATCGATGTGCAACAACAAACTAAAGGAAAGAATTCCTATGAGAACGTTAAATTGGTACAATTTTAAATGTCTTATGCGATCAGTGTTTCAAATGATAAAGCCATGTACAAGATATCATCACCTGCATCAACTTAATAACATTACATGTATACCTCGTGTACAAGGATGCGTCTATGACGAAAGGAAGACCTGCCGAATAGTACAAAATGACTTGACTGTTTGCAACATGACTGGTATTAACCTTTTGGATCAGACCACATGGAGAGCAGGCATAACACAGTACTTGATGTTGCCCATCCTGGAGTCTGGGACACTCAGAGCGCCTTAAGTAACAAAACTGGATGATGATCACTGTAGTGATCTATTATTTGCCAATCAGAGATTATGATTCCCTACAAATATAGTTCTGCAGTTCAAGGTAAAACATTTAACAATAATCAAAATGAGTGGCCATTATAGAACACATAGGATTAGGAGAATCATCCTGAGAATAAAATGACTGTCACAGCCCATGGGATTCATTATACTGAATTCAAATTATACCTATTCATGCACTAATGCTATTGGGAATCAGGAGTGCAATTTCATCACATTAAAAACATACATTGTGTCGAACTGTCCTCCTGGAAAGAGAAATAAATAAGGCCCGTAATACCACAAAATAAAGCCGAAAGTTAATGTTTTATATATACTTTTCCCTATAATATTGATATCCACTGATAGTGAAAAAAATTTTTAAACCGATATTCAATTTCAAAAACGGTAAAAAAAATCTTAAAATTATTTTAAATTTTCTCTTTAAAACTATGATTTGATTATAACAAAACCTACAATTATCAAAACAGTAAAACCAGTAAATAAAAACATTCCCATTCTTGCGATAAAAAACAAAGATAGCTCATTGATCACAAAGCCATTATGAGAGAGTTCGTAGAGAGAGTGAAGACAGAGAGAGAGAGAAAACAGAGAGAGAGATAGAGAGAGAGAGAAAAGACCGAGAGAGGAAGCAGAGACACAGAGAGAAGGCCGAGAGAAAGAGAACATCGAGAGGGAGAGAGAGAGAGAGGATCGGGAAGAAAAGAGAAAGAGAGAAGATTGGGAAAGAGAGAGAAAATCGGAACAGAGAGAGAGAGAGAGAGAGAGAAGACTGACAGAGAAAGAGAGAAAGAGAGGGGGGGAGAACATCGGAAGAGAGAGATAAGAAACTACAACACGACGAGGACACTGGTCGGGGTCAAATCCTGGTTGCAGCACTAATTTATAACACAACGGGATCCTAGGATCGACTCCTTACAAAATACACAGAAGCCTCCATCACAAACACTAAATGATCACCCGCCAGTTACAACATCTGGTCCCAGTCCAGTATATGAAATTCAGATATAACCTTTCCAAGCTGCGACCTATCTCATTAGGCAGTGTCGAACAGCTACAAAGTTCTTGCAATCTCACACTGCTAAGTTTAGTGAACCCTATGTTCACAACCGGACAAATTCAGATGAGCCGCTTCCTTGTACCGGGCAGCGTACCATTAACAAAACGAGATGTTTATTCAACCGGCTTATGTGATGTCCGCTATCAAGTGAAAAGAATCTCGTCAGCAATCGTTCCCAAACAGAAGCAAATAGAAAAAAAAAACAACAAAAAAGTGACAAGTCTTTGTTTTGGGTTTTCGGGTAATATATTCGTAACAAAGTCAGCATAATGCAAAGGTCAATAAACGTAACAAGAGAAAAAAAAATAAATCAAGGAATGTTTTTTATATATAAACCTAACTACGCAGGGTACAGCAGCTAAGGAAGAATGAGAGGCTTTCATTTCTCCCTTATATTAACTTGGGGATTTGTTTAAACTATTTTTTTTCTTCTTCTTTTGTTGTCTTTCTGTGGCCGAGTCGAATTAAATAAGTTTTCCTTATTTATCTGGTAATATCTGTCCGGATACGAATTTTTTTTTTTTTTTTTTTTTTTAGTAAAGGTTGATCCTTGTCCGTTTTCTTTACGTCTTGGACATCTGAGCTGCTAATTTCCAGGATGCTTCACGAATCTTCAAAAGTCTTGAAGATTTCCTTGACTCTTCATTCTTAACACCTGTCTGTGTTACGCTAGGAAACTTGTGTCACTCTTGGCGAACTCAGGAAATGGACGCACAGCCTTATTTTATATTTCGGAAAATGGTCAGATCGGTGAGAAATGATCCTTCTTGTCAACCAATTAAAGTTCAACACGCAATTCTCCGCTACAACCGCTCAACCGTCTATGCTAGACTTGAAGGACACAGTGATTCTCACGATCCGTTGATGGTCATGGGTCACTTAGTTCATCAGTCTTGACTTAGCTGGAATGTTCAACAATTCAAGAACCACAGCAAAATTGGTAATTCTCATCGATCGAGAATTAGCCCCAATCAAAACAACCATTGTTTCGTAATTGTTTGTATTTTTGAGATGAGGTGTTTTCATTGGTTGAGATTGTCGGACTGACTTCCTCATCTTGGTTGTTATTGTCACAACGTTTCGGCCGTTTTGCCCTCCGGCCTTCGTCAGGTGTTTTGTATCGAACTGGGGAACCGTTTGTTATGAGTCTCGAACCCAACCCTTTATTATTACTACGGGGGTACCGTGTTCGGATTCCAGCTAGGCTTTGGGACATAGTTGCTGATTCTCTGTTTTGAATGTTACTTTTTCACTGCCTTCGTTCAGGATTAAACTCAGCACCTTTGGGTAACTGTAAACTTTGATACAACGTCTAGGACCACTCGGCCATATGTCATTAGGACAATTCTTAGTTGGTTTTTGTTAATGTTAAACCTATGTTGTTATTCAAGGTTTTCTCTCTCTATCAGACATTGTTTCCTTTGCTTGTTTTTTTCCGTTGAATCTATCACTCGACCATATGAATTTATATATATATATATATATATATATATATATATATATATATATATATATCACGGTGTATACTAGTGGATGAATAGTTATTGTTATCAGGGTCCATACTACAAATATTGTAATATTTCTATTTATTATATCAATTAGTTGGCAGACACGAATTGTACCATATTTAGTCTAGGAGTTGAATCTTACGGTGCTAACCACCCTCATAAGACACGGGAGCTTCTCCCAATCGATGGTATTACACAGAGACAGAGAAATAAGACCAGGAGAGAAAGAGAGAGATAAAGCTCAGAGACAAAGAAAGAAACAGAGAGAAAATATCGAGAGAGAAAGACAGTGAATACCAAGATAAAAAAGATAGAAGAAAATACCGACAGAGAGTAAAAATACTGACAGAGACAAAAAATAAAGAGAGAGAGATAAAAAAAAACAACGAGAGAGAGAAAAAGAGAAAAATACCGAGAGAGAGAGAAAGAGAGAGAGGGAGAGAGAGAGAAAGAGAGAGAGGGAGAGAGAGAGAAAGAAATGACAGAAAGAGAAAATAAACAGAAGGAGAGAGAAAGACAGAGTGAATACCGAGAGTGAGAGAAAAATACCGATAGACAGAGTGAAAGAGAATACCGAGTGAGAGAGTGAAACAGAGAGAGAATACCGAGAGAGAGAATACTAAGAAAGAGAATACTGACAGAGAGAGAGAGAGAGAGAAAGAGAGAGAGAGAGAGAGAGAGAGGCAAGACGGAGAGAGAGAAAAAGAGAGAGATAAAAACCAAGGAAGAGAAAAAAAACGAGAGAGAGAGAGAGAAGGAGAGGACCGACAGGAAGAGAGGGAGAAAAATGACCGAAAGAGAGAGAGAGAGGACCAAGAGGGAAAGAGAAGACCAAGAGGGAGAGAGGGAGAGAGATGATCGACAGAGCGAGAGAGGGAGAGGGAAGACCGACAGAGCGAGGGAGGGAGAGAGAGAAGACCGACAGATCTAGAGAAGGGGAGAGAAGACCAACAGATCTAGAGAGGGGGAGAGAAGACCGATAGATCTAGAGATGGGGAGAGAAGACCGACAGAGGAGAGAGGGAGAGAGAAGACCGACAGAGGAGAGAGGGAGAGAGAAGACCGACAGAGGAGAGAGGGAGAGAGAAGACCGACAGAGCGAGATAGGGAGAGAGAAGACCGACAGAGCGAGATAGGGAGAGAGAAGACCGACAGAGCGAGATAGGGAGAGAGAAGACCGACAGAGCGAGATAGGGAGAGAGAAGACCGATAGAGCTAGAGAGTGAGTGAGAAGACCGACAGAGCTAGAGAGAGTGAGAGAAGACCGACAGAGCTAGAGAGGGTGAGAGAAGACCGACAGAGCTAGAGAGGGTGAGAGAAGACCGACAGAGCTATAGAGGGAGAGAGAAGATCGAGAGAGGGAGAGAAAAGACAGAGAGAGCGAGAGAGGGAGAGAAAAGATAAACAGGGCAAGAGAAGGAGAGAAAAGACAAAGAGAGCGACAGAGTGAGAGAGGAGAAGGAGAGAGGGAGGGAAAAGAGGGAGAGAGGAGGAGAGAAGACCGACAGCACAAGAGAGGGAGAGAGAAAAGCAAGAGAGGGAGAGAGAAAGCCAACAGAGCTAAAGAGGGAGAGAGAAGAGTGACAGAGCAAGAGAGGGGGAAATAAAAGACAGACAGAGCTAGAGAGGGAGAGAGAAGACCGAGAGAGGGAGAGAGGAGACTGACAGAGCAATAGAGGGAGAGAGAAGACCGAGAGAGGGAGAGAGAAGGCCTACAGAGCTAGAGAGGGAGAGAGAAGGCCGACAGAGCTAGAGAGGGAGAGAGAAGGCAGACAGAGCGAGTGAGGGAGAGAGAAGAGCCAGAGAGAGAGAGAGAGAGAGAGGCAGGAGACCGACAGAGCGAGAGAGGGAGTGAGAAGACTGACAGTGCTAGAGAGGGAGAAAGAAGGCAGACAGAGCAAGAGATGGAGAGAGACGGCCGACAGAGCGAGAGAGGTACAGGGAAGACCGACAGAGCGAGGGAGGGAGAGAGATGATCGACAGAGCGAGGGAGGGAGAGAGAAGACCGAGAGAGTGAGAGAGAAGACCGAGAGAGGCAGAGAGAAGACTGACAGAGCAAGAGAGGGAGAGAGAAGACTGACAGAGCTCGAGAGGGAGAGAGAGAAGGCAGAAAGAGCGAGAGAGAAGGCAGAAAGAGCTAGAGGGGGAGAGAGAAGGCAGACAGACCTAGAGAGGGAGAGAGGAGGCAGACAGAGCGAGAGAGGGAGAGAGGAGGCCGACAGAGCGAGAGAAGGCGAGGGAAGACCGACAGAGCTAGAGAGGGAGAGAAGACAGACAGAGCTAGAGAGGGAGAGAGAAGACCGACAGAGGGAGAGAGGGGATTGACAGAGTGATAGCGGGAGAGAGAAGACCGAGAGAGGGAGAGAGAAGGCCGACAGTGCTAGAGAGGGAGAGAGAAGGCAGACAGAGCGAGAGAGAAGTCAGACAGAGCTAGAGAGGGAGAGGGAAGGCTGACAGAGCTAGAGAGGGAGAGGGAAGGCTGACAGAGCTAGAGAGGGAGAGGAAAGGCTGACAGAGCTAGAGAGGGAGAGAGACGGCCGACAGATCAAGAGAGGGAGAGAGACGGTCGACAGAGCGAGAGAGGGAGAGAGATGATCGAGAGAGTGAGAGAGAAGACCGAGAGAGGGAGAGATAAGACCGAGAGAGGGAGAGAGAAGACTGACAGAGCTAGAGAGGGAGAGAGAAGACTGACAGAGCTAGAGAGGGAGAGAGAAGACTGACAGAGCTAGAGAGGGAGAGAGAAGACCGAGAGAGGGAGAGACAAGGCCAACAGAGGAAGAGAGAGAGAACCGACAGAGGAAGACAGAGAGAGAGAAAACAGAGAGAGAGGAAGTAGAGAGGTAGGGAAAAGAGTGAGGGAAATTAGTGAGGGAGGGAGAGAGTGAGGGAAAAGAGTGAGGTAGGGAGAACTAAGGGTGGTATGGAGAAGAGGGGGAGGTAGAGAGGAGGTAGAGAGAAAAGAGGGAGGGGTAGAGAAGTGAGGGAGGGAGATTGAGAGAAGAGTGGTAGTGAGGTAGGGAGAAGAGAGGGAGGTAGGGGAAAGAGAGATAGACAAATAGCGAAAGAGGTGAGAAATAGAAAGAGCAGGAGGAATCGAGAGAGAGAGAGAGAGGGGAAATAGAAAGAAGGGGAGGTTAAAAGAGAGAAAGGATGGTTAAAAGGAAAAGGGGAATAAAAGAGAGATAAAAGTTAAAAGAGAGAGAAGGATTAAAAAAGAAAGAAGGTATTTAAAAGAAAAAGAGGTTTAAAGAGAGAGGCATGGTAAAAAGAGAGAAAGGGAACAAAAAGAGAGATGAGCAAAGAGAGAGAGAGAAGAGCAAAGAGAGAGAGGGGGACAAAAGAGGGAGAGGTGACAATAGGAAGAGAGACAAATGAGGGAGAGGAGACAAAAAGAGAGAGATATAAAAAGAGGGAGAGAGAGAGACAAAAAAAATGAACAAAATCAGAATTTCTAAAATCCTTGCTACAAAAAGACTGAAACATTCAAGAGAAATCTGGCAAACACTTTTATAAGTGAAAAGTAATTGATGATATCCTTTGAGATATGAAGATATCAAATAAAAATACATGCACAAATTTAAAGAAAAAATATTTCCGCTTTTTAAATTTTATTAGTGAAAAGATCTTTATCCAATATTATTCCCCATCATCTCCTGAATTCTATTTCAGATCTCCCATCGAGTATTCTCCTGCCATTTTCTCGAGATTTCTCCATTTTTTATTGACTGTGTTGCATTTATTTGTTCACGCAAAGGCGATACCAGGAGAACTTTATGGAACTTTTCTGTTTTCTTTTTATCAAAATTGCTGCTCTAGAAACTTTTTGGAAAATAATTTTATTCTCAAGAATAATTTTTGAATTCATTCTCTTATTCTTGCTTCTGTCTGCGATAATAACACATTTCCTTCGCCAAAACGCCTGTTTTTATATATCAGTTCGTGCAAAAGTTTTTGCTGGCTTGCAGAAGAGACATTTTAAACCGTTGCAATGTATTGTTATTACTTACATATATCATCATGATTAATTAATAGTGTTTTCTTAAAGATTATTAAAGCATCGTTTATATTTTTCGCCAATATTCTCACCCACGTTGACCCAGAAATTAATATTCATTAGCCAACAGAAAGAAAATTATCTCTCATCATGATAATGCTCGTCCTCACACAGCAATACTGACCAAAGATCTAGGAGAATTTGATTGGGAAATCTGCCTCGTCCTCCATATTCTCATGACCTAGTTCCATCGGATTATCACTAATTCTGAGGATTGCAAAACCACAAGAAGAGATTGAACATGAATTAGATTCATATTTCACATCAAAACTTAAATAATTTTATAAACAAAGCACTTATAATTTTATAAATAAAGAATAAATGATTTTATAAATAAACGGTAAATAATTTTATAAACGAGACATTTATAAGCTTGGTGAAAAATGGAATCAAGTTATAAGGATCGAAGATTTTTTTTTTTAACATAGGCATCACCACATTATCAAGGCTAAGAGGCCACTCAAGGATAAGAGTTAAAGAGTGTACAGTAGAAATTGGACAATATAGTCATCATTAGTAATGAAAATTTGGTAAATTTGATAACTTATATGAAACGGCTCATCAAGAACTTATTTACGTTAGACTTGAACACAACTATATTGTAGTCAGCCGGAAAGCAGGAAAACGGAAGCCAATTCCACAGGCGTGCAGTTCTAAGAAAGAAGCTTTGTTCATGGAATCTACGTTTAGGTTTAGGCACAGATAAAGAGTGGGGGAATTATTGATAGTGTTTATTATAAAGGTTTTCATGTTTATTTTCAAGATAAATGAATTATTAATTAATGGTTGAAATAATAGAACATTTAGCTCTACTAACGTATTGAGCACTGTGTTTCCCTGTTTTTTTTTACTAAATATACCTCTAATATATATATATATATATATATATATATATATATATATATATATATATATATTTCATTCTTTTATTCACCTTTCTATATTTTGTAATTAAGCTTACATGATAATGTTTTCGAAGATGTGAGCAAATTTCTCTATTCATAATTTGCGCTTCATATCAATTGTCAACGACATTGGATCTATACATTTATTTCTCCACGAGAAGCAAACCCTCTTGGATTAATACCACCACCACCACCAATAAAATAAAGAGAAAAAGCACCAAGTCTTCTATAAATATGTTGTTTTTACAACATGTTTTTTTTTACAAACAAACAAACAAAAATGCTTTTTATCGTTTTTAAAAAATAAAATAACCTCATCTGTCTTTCTAAATTTTTAATTAAACTTATGTAATAATGTTTTCAAAGATGTGATCAAATTTCTTTATTCATTCTTTTATTTTTGCTTTCCTCTGTGATAATAAAACATTTTCTTGACCAGAACGTTTTTATAAAGGTTAACACGCCACCTTTTTGTAAGTCAGTCATACTTTTCAGGGCTGCATAACTTTCATAGATACAGTTATACTATACAGAAGCCTTACCCTAACACCTTATTTTAAGTTTCTGAATTTTTCAGATGAGAATTGATTATTTGGATCATTTGGATTCTTCTTATGGAGGTTGAAGGTTCAATCATCAGTGTAAGCAAGAGTCAAATTACAACTGCGAATACTTCCCAGTCATAACTGATGAAACAAGAGCATGCTTAGCCAGTGCATTAAATAACTGGTTCCGTTCAAAATTTCACGCAGATTCCCAAGTTCAACAGAAATATTCCCAAATTCGACACGATACACCTAAAGAAGGTTGGAGGTTACATCGAACAAAACGTTGTGAAAATAACACTAAACATGAGAACAGTCGTCTAAAGAATCTAAATAATACATACCTTATTTTTATATGTGCAATAAAGCGTTTTGTTAAGGGTGTTTGTCAATAGACCGTTTGATTGTTAAGTTTATGATAAAGGTAAACTGCAGAGTAAACTGCTCATTGCCTTCTTCCATTGATCAAAGAGACATCACCTAGTGTGCTGTTTACAACAGAAAGGGACAATCGCTTTTCAGACAGAGAGGAGCCAATGTGTGTGAACCTAGCAATGTTTGAAAATCAATAATTACAATGACCAATTGAGCCATGTTAGATTATTCAAAGAAAAACTGGAAAGAGAAATTCGGTCAGTGGAGTGCAAGAAACATGAGATTTCTTTTATAAGGTTAAGTGGATTTTGATAACATTAGTTTGAGTAAAGTCAGTCAGTCGGAGAGTGAGAGTGTGGGTAAAAACGCAGATAGAAACCCTACTTGATTATCAAAAAGTAATTCTTTCAGAGTTAGCCAATTAGAAGCAGTTCCACGGATTTCCTAAAGCTCATATTAGCTATATACTACTTGGACTGCTGTCAGGCATTTTCTTTTGACAATCTGTGGGAATATTTTTGGTTCAACCCTAAATAAACCTGTTATGTTACCAACAGTATTGTTACTTAATACTTAATTGAGTTTCTATGTAGTGGGTGAAAGGTTAGCACAGATAGAAGATAGCCCAGTCGTTTAGTGTACAAGGACTCCCCTCCACAATCACTTTGCTAACAAGAAATAGAAATAAAAGAGAAAGTGATTTGTATGATGAATGTAACAATAAAAAGATGACCTCAGACGAAGATTAAATGTGGACAGATATGGAAATCGCTCCAGACAAGGCATGAAGCCACTTGATATAACCAGCTTTAAAAAAAAACTACTTCAAGGCAAAAAAAAAAAAAATAGCCAACAATAAGTATTATATGAATATATTCCGATCATAAAAACAGCAATTCTTCCTCCTTTGTCAGAAAAATCACTCATGGAAAGTGGGGACTAAAAAGCAAAATCAGGAAAGCAAGAGTTACGTATTTGCTGAAAATGAACACAAGGTTTCCTTATTACGTTCTATTAATTCTGATATTTTATCACAATGGTTACATAAAGCACTTAAAGGGAAATAATAAATTTGGCAAGGACTTTCCAGACATTGCAATAATTAGGATTTAGATTCGAGTGTCAATTATTATCATTATCTGTATATATCTTTCTCATTTTTTTTTTTTTTTTTTTTTTGTAAGTGATTCATTGTCACTATTGTATATCAGGTTCATTTCGGACTAATTCTTCTGTCTTTATTTATAATCAGATTATTACACAAGATATACCTTCCAGACGTCTGCGGTGGATTGTTTATTTTGGAACACTGAACCTTGGAAGAGCCAAACACTTCCTCTTTTATACACCATTCATGTTTGGAGCTGGGTTTTTTTTTTTATTTATTTATTCTTTTTGTCCTGCGAGCACTTGGAAACAGAATTGTCAATGTAGGTTGGAGACACTGAATAGTAAGTAATAATAAGAAGTACAAATATATATATAATATATATATATAATATATAATATATATATATATTATATATATATATTAAACCACAAAATCTAAATATAAAAGGGCATTATCATAAAGCAATACACAATGAATCGTTTGTTTTGGTACACCAAGTACGAATGATTTCCTTCGTCTTTTGTATAATCAGATTTGTATTTCTTTACTTCTTGGGGAATATTTCTGAAAATCATATTGTTTGCTCCAAACTTTCTTATCCATTTCTGTACATTTGAAGCATTCAAAACACACATTTTCCAAAACATATCTTGGAATTTCTTACACAAAACTGAGAACTTACGAAACTAAAACTTATCATTTTGCACAATATAGTTTCATTATGTTATGATAAAATGCTTATAAACATAAAACCAAACTTCTCTCCTTTCACCAGCAATGCTCAGATCCTTGTTATGCTTCATTCAAGATTAAAATGGAAGACTTATAGCCAATCTGTTGCTGCAGAAAGTACATGACTCCTGTACCTATATAAAAATTGCACTTGCAATAACCCTTATCCCTGAGTGGCTTCCGGGCCTTGATAAGTGGTGACCACTGTGTAAAAAAAAAAAAGAAAAAAAAATTAAATGCACCCTAAGTTGGAGTGCTGCTGACCCCCTTAAAAAGGTGCCATTTAGAATACTCTTTCTTGCAATGATCAAATAGAAAACTTCAGTCTAGTGGAGGATGAGCTTTTAATTTCTCTACAGCTTTTTTCTCACAGAAGAGAAGTTGCTAGTCTTTCTCATATAGAAATGGTTCCAGACACTTAATGTAAGGAATTAACAAGTTCTCTTGTTAGTTCATGTAGTTCATGTATTCTTGTCAGTTCATGTACTAACAAGTTCATTCTTGTTAGTTCTTCATACATTGCCTGGAGCTATTTCCATATAAAATTGCATGATTATACAATAAACTAAGTGGTTTGTTACTTCTAACACCTAAAATAAAGTTGCTTTCCATTCAGCACTAATATTCAGATCCTCTTTTTGCCTCGGTTGAAATGAATGACTCTTACTCCATGTCTAAGATGGAAGAGCTATATCCAATCTGTTAAGGTTGCTGGAAAAATGGTTAAATCGTTTTACTGCTACAAAAAGCCCATACCTATATAAGTTAGATACATCCTAAGATGGAGTACTGCTGCCACATCTGGTGGTGGGGGTGGTGACAGTACTCAGAGGGAGTGTACAACATCAACTTTGTATTGGAGGATTATCTTTTCTGTTCTCTGCCACCCCTTTCTCACAGAAGATATGTTGCTTTTTCTACTTTATCGTTATTTACATGGAAGATGCTCGACTGAGCTTAATCTCTGGAACCTTCTCATAAGACATTTACAGCTCTTGCTGATTTCTTAATCGACTGCAAATACAACTGCAAAGAACTTTCCATTCTCCATGTTCCTAACAGCAAACGGAATTTCCATAAACAAAGTTTGTTTCCAAGAACTTTTCGTCTGTGAAGCACATTACCACGGAACTGTCTCCCAGTAGGCTACAACATCCGAAAAAATTGGTTCATTTGGAATGATAAAAAAAATGTTTGTGTATCTTAAAATTCATAGTAAAATTCTAAATTTAATTATAATATAGGCCTTTTTAATTATTTAATTTCGTACGTACTTTGCGTGTCAGTGGGGGAAAAAATGACAGTTTTTTTGTTTTTTTTGTACAGTTAACTCGTGTCATAGGGAGAAAAGAATGACAGATTTTTTTGTGCACGAAACTGTATTTGGCACTTTAAAACTTTAATTTCTGCACACTATTATAATATTTTAATCCACAAACACATGTGTTTCATTCTTTTCCCAAGAACCATGATTGTTCAGCTAGTCACACGATTCTAAATCACAAATCCAACATTTTTACACCTTGTCAGAACATCTAGAACCATAAGCGGACACATCTAGAAGGTTACTATAAACAGTGTTCAAAAATTAATTTTTAAATATTACAGATGACCTGTGTCTCTATAGTTTTTTCTTGATCAGTTCAAAACGCCTGATTAATTTTCAAGTTTTAGGCTGAAATTAAGTAAAGTACTAGGATACACAACAAGTATAGCAAATTCATCTGCCAGTTTCAGACTGAAATTCGAAAATTAACCAGGTATCTAGAAAGGATCAAGGACGAAATATGCAGACACAAGTCATAAAACGAAATATATATATTACACACACACACACATACGCATATATATATATATTACACACACATATATATATTACACACACACACACACACATATATATTACACACACACACATATATATTACACACACCCACACATATATATTACACACACATGCACACATATATATATATATTACACACACACACACACACACACATATATATATATTACACACACACATATATATTACACACACACATATATATTTATACGAGCAAGCAGTTAATAAAACATGTTAAAAAACACTTTGAAATGAGTTAAAAACATATTTAATCTGAAAAGGAAACACTAGATAAGTGGATAGTCCTTAATCCGCGAAGTTTCGAAGAAATACTTTCCTTCTCATCAGAGGGTAGGAATTAGGAAAATGCGGGATCGGATTTTGCATGCAAAAGTATTTGATGAAAAAACAAGTAAGTCAAAGATCTTACTTGATAACAAAAAAGTGAAGCAGAGGGAATATGGTGAAAAAAAAGGTGATTACACATGAATGGATAGTCTGGTGGAAGACAAATAATCCAGTGACGGTAAAATCCAAATATATAACTTCAAGAAAGTTAATTGAATTTCCATTTCCACAAGTAAAATCCAAGGAAATCCCGTAATTGGAATATATATATATATATATATATATATATATATATATATATATATATATTAGTTTCAGTATCTACTTTATCCATGAATACAGTGTAAAAAGTTCTCATGACAAGGCGTGGGTTTGATTCCAGAATTCAAATAGTCAGATAATTTCTGTCAGAAATGAAAGCAGAGTACTTCATACTGAGATATATATATATAATTAGTATCATGTATCATTTTAAACATAAAATTCTCTCTACGTTAACTTTACTGTAATTAACTGTTACATAATCTGTTATATAAAATTTCGCCTAATCTACTATATTCACCGGATCTCTTACTCATTGCCTGCCATTTCTTCAAAGGATCTGTTTTTAATAAAATTTTCAAACAAAGATAACTAGAAATGCTTTTCACAAGTTAGTTGAATCCCTTTGTTCTCAGACAGCAGAATTGAAATACATTAATTGATTTCTCTATTGAAAAAAATGTTCTAATTTTAATGTTTTTTTTTATTAATAAAGTTGAATTTAACCCATTAAGTCCCATCATATCAATTTTTGACTTTTGAGTTAAAGTTCGTGTAATGACTAAAAATGTGCCAGATTAAACAAATTGGAAGGAAAAGGTTTATTTTATTTAGAAAGCGAATTATTGGTTCTTCTTCAAATAGGACACTAGATACATGTTCTAAAAATTCAAAAAAAATATACATTATGGTCAAGATCAAAGCAGTTCATACACAGTGTTTTATAATATATTTTGGCAATAAGTGGCTTACTATTGCAAGACTCGTTTATACAAGTTCAGAAAGTAAAATTTCAAAATTTTTTAAAGATATTCCAAAAACTCGGAAATTGATGAATATAGATGAATTTTATCCTTTCTTCAGAATAATTATGCAGTAAGCATTACTATTAGATATTATCTTATTGATTTTTAAAAGAAATTATTTCATTATTCTGACTATTGTTCTCATCTTGAGTGTCATTTTCACAATATGTCGGTCGATGAAACCTCCGACCTTCTTCAGGTGTATCTTTTCAAACTCAGGAATGTTAATGTCAAACTCAGGAATCTGGACAAAATTTTGAATGGAAACATTTACTTATTTCATAGGATGTCTTCAAGTCCAACATAAACAAATTTCTGATAAACTGCCCCCTTAAGTAAGACACTTTATCAAGTCTCCATTACTAACGATTACTACGATATTATCCCATTGATTACTGTACACGCAATAATCCTTATCCCCGAGTGGCTCCCGGGCCTTGATAAGTGATGACTCCCATGTTAAAAAGAAAAGAGTAGCATGCTCACATTCATTACAGACCCGAAATGATACAAAAATGGAAATATATTGAAAAACTACCAAAAACTAGCAAGGATAACTACTCACCTCACATTCTTATGCTGATGCCATGATCTCAAGCTAGTGCCACCAAGCTTAACAATGAAACTACCAGTCAGTTCTAGCAGAACAAAAAGGATCACAAAACAAGTAGGGTATGAACACGTCTGAGACAGAATCTACAACAGCTGGTGGAAGAAACATCAATTACAGACTGAAATCTCAATCGACCTCGCCCCCTTCCTGGAAAGTATATTTCAGACTGATGACAAAACCCGTA
The DNA here is from genome assembly GCF_053919585.1 of Euprymna scolopes. NCBI lineage: Eukaryota > Metazoa > Mollusca > Cephalopoda > Sepiida > Sepiolidae > Euprymna > Euprymna scolopes. The sequence continues at coordinate 30,096,877 of NC_136482.1, forward strand.
TTCAAGAATACCTAGACATATCATATAAGATATAAGAAATACTTTAAGTAGGTTAAGTCTCGCCAAGTAACAAAATTGGAAAATTTTAAAGCTAAGGACGTAAGACTTCATGTCGACCATTCATCAAGAAGAGCCATTGTCAACAAAAGTAAACGTCAGCTAACTCCTTCTGAGAAATCAGTGCTAAACAAAAGTCTAAACTTTGTCACAATCATCAAGTGGGTTCCATACTTAGATATGATAGCTCCAATAGAAGAGGCAGTTTCGAATAAACCCAAGGCATGGGGAGATGAACTAAGGTAGAAAGTAAGACAAGAACTCAAGAATTCAAAGCCTCCAAAACCAAACCTCTCAAAGTAAGAATTGTTGACTTTGAAGTCACTGCGCAGTAACAATATTACCAGAAGACAAAGGTAATGCTACAATGTTAATGAATGTTTATGAATTCCAAGATAGTGGCTACTGTAAATTGAAAAAGAATGTGGCTTTGAAAATGAAAAAGAAGCTGTCACAGATCCTCAGTAAGAACAAGGACCTAATACCACCTGCAAAATACATTACATTATAACAAACTACTAAACCTATAGGTCCATTGTCAGCGCTTAAGATTTAGCATGTTATCCACTGAGATAATTCCTGGTAGATATAATCACCCCAATTATAGACAAATATCCATTGTACATCAAGAATTCAGCTCACTTTGTGGAAATGATCACCAATGCTCCTATTCATTCTCACTAGATGGTGAGTCAAGATGTAATGAGTCTGTTCATGAAAACACCCACTGATCAGACTGACAGTGGTACTGGACAAGCTGACTTCTGATGCGCCATTGAAGGACTTACATACCAATTGGAGATGTTGATATTCTGTGTAGAAACTGCCTACTTTGTAATGGGATCTGATATATATCGGCAGGAAGAGGGTCTGGTGATGGAATCATCATTGTCCATAGTACTAACCAATACAATGAAATACTTTGGGGACATAGCATTACTAGATTAACATCACTAAAGTCAACAACGTGGTTGTGGTATATAGATGACACATTCATATTCTAGCCCAATCAAGAAGATATTCAAACATTACTGGACCATGTGAACTCTATTTATTCACCGATAGCTACGATGGAAAAAGACAAGAAATTACTAAATGTGCTAATAAGCCGCTGTAGTCAAGAGTTTATGTCATATGTACACCGAAAGCCAACTTTTACTGAACTGCATGTAAACTTTAACTCCCTTCATCCATATAATTTAAAGAAAGGAATCGTCCGTTGCCTACAAAACCAAGCAAAAGCAATATGCATATCAAGAGGAGTAACAAAGAGGATGACACCCGAAATGAGAAAAGTAGTCCAAAACATCCAAATAATGCTTTCCGTTAATCCTCATCTAAAAAATGAGGAAACAAAAATTGTTCATTTGGAAGTTTTTAAGCATTTTTCTAAGACACAAGATGTTTGTTTTCTCATAATATTTCTTCACATTTCTTTGAAGTATTTGTGGGTCTGAGGTTTTGCTATTAGTAAACGATTCAATGGTGTCGATCCAAGTTATCTTGTTCGATTTTTAAAGTTGGACCCAACTAGTATTTAAGTTGAGAAATCCATTCTTTCTGACTAACCATTTTTCATTTAACAATATCATAATGTTCTTCACTTCAATTTATTTTGTGATTAAATGATTTGGTAGATATTACCTTCTAACGCTCTGCACAGGTAGAGAATAATTCCAACCAATTTCAAGTTCCTATATTTTTATGTTTGTGGAGGGGCGGGTGTGTTGTCAGCGACCTCGAATACCCCTAAAAAAACAAATTAGAGTGGTCTGTGTTCTGTTGTAGCGTAAGGTAATATTTACTAATGATTTAGTTTAGAATAGATGCACCATTAATCGTATGAGCCAGTGCATTGATCATGCTGAGAGGATCTTATTCGGTCTTGGAATATGTAGTCTCAAATGTTATCAAAGACAAGATGTTAAACATTAGTACAAACCTGGTCTGAAAGAATGGAGAAGAAAGAAAAATAATGACTGCTGTTTTCTTTATATGGCTACGAGTTTGTCAAGTTTGTCATGTGATATGCAAATGAGATGCTCTAGTTAGGAATAAAAAATAGACTGAGTTTTGAGAGACTGGGAAGTTTAGATTTGGAAGTTGAAGAAGCAAGTTTTACGAGTAGGGAGTCGCATTTTGAAGTTGAGTTTAGACAGCAGAGTGTAGAACGTTGGTGTTGAATTTTTGACAGCAGATGGTGGAGTTGAATTTATTAGCATCAGAACCAAGCGTAGGACAAGTAACACTTGAGAGATTTAATTTACATATTTCTAAAATTAATTACTATGGCCCAGATTGCTAATATAAAGCATTTTTAAATAATACATAAAAATAAAAATCAGCAATAGAGATAACTCGTATTTTAATTGAACTTGTTTAAAAATGTATGAATAACAAAAAAAATGAGAAAACTAAAATGTCTTCACTACATCCCGAGTAACACCTGGTAAGTAATGTTAGTATTTAATGAATCTATCCCAATAAGGGTATTTCAGCTAGTTAATAATAATTAATAAATTCATCTGCTGAACACGAATTCTGTAAAAAAACAAAAACAAAAAAAAACTATAACTGAATATTTAAATTTATGTTGAGACTTAATAGTAAGTTTTTAAAAAAAATTGTCAAAAATGTTTTATTTATTTGGATTTTTAGACTACTGTTCTCATTTGTTAGCCACATGGACTGGCAATCTGAATGTCACAAGTTCGAATCCAGTTCATTCCATAAAATTCACTTTAACTTTAGATGTTGGCAACTTTCATATGGTTTCTCCCATAAGTACTTGTTGTTTTTCTAGAAATAATTCTGACTAGAAAAATATCGGGAAAACCAATGCCAACAATAGAAACTTCAGATTCGTTCAATATGATGATGATGGATGGTAATATTAGTGTTCTTTGTGTATCATATTGAACTCTGAGTGGAATAGTATATGTATATTATTTGGGAATTCGAGGGTGTATATATATATATATATATATATATATATATATATATATATAGCCAGTAGAGTTTAGTTTCCTAGAAGTACATCCAATGAAACAACACGTGTCTACCAAAATAGTGCTCAATGAGTGAACAGAGCATGTATATTAATTTTATTTATACAAACATTAATGGCTACATATGTGCATACATGTTTCTGTAATCACCCACGTTGGGGGATTACGTCTTCAGGCCAAGAACTACCTTCAAAAGTGACATTTCCACCAAATACATTTTTCTACTTCGTTTATCAAGTTAAAAATACAACCTGGGTGGGAGTCAAAAAAACAAAAAACGGTAAAAGGATGAGTGAGGTCTCTGAAGATGATAAACATCTTTTTTCTTTTCCCCTTCCCCCATGTAACCTAACTTTTGGCTTTTTATGACATAGGGTACTTGAGAGTTTAGTTTTCTTGTCTTAGAGTCTGTAAGTTAATAACCTTAGCTATGGTCAACCAAGTACTGACCGGTGCCTTTTTAATCTACCTCCACCCACACATACACGCAACACACACATAACACATCCATACACAGACACTGCCAACACACACATACACACATTAATCAATATATTCAAAAGCGAATCCATGCTGAACACTCTTTGTTTTATTTACTGAAACTAGACAATGATTCTGAAACTACATAGAGGATAAAGTAAAAGTTACATTAAGGTAAATAAAAAATATAAATAAATAAAAATAAAAATAAAATACATAAATAAATAAATAAATAAAAATAAATAAATATAATAAAAAATAAAAAAAATAAAAAAATAAATAAAATAAAAAATAAATAAATAAAAAATAAAAAATAAAAAAATAAAAAATAAAAAAATATATAAATAAGAATAAAGTAAAATTAAATTAAAACAAATAAACCAACAAAATGTGAATAAATATAAACCCGAAAGTTTTCTAAACCCCACATGTACCTATATGCGTGTATCAATACACTTATAAATGTCTAACATTTATCTACACCCGCGCATATATACACACACACATTACAGACATACAGAGACAAATAATAGTATTTTTCTTTACTTATGCAGCGTGGTAACATCTTCGTATATGCAATATTTTGCTACCCGACTACAGACGGGTGTACATATATATACACATATATATACATATATATACATACATATACACATATATACACAAACACACACATACATACATACATAAATACATACATATACATATATATATATACACACATACATACATATAAACACACACACAACAGACATACATATACATATCAACACATACATACATATATAACATATATATAAACAACATTCGGACATCCATACATTTTTGTAATCTATATTGTTACAACAATTCTATACGAGGCAGCCTATTCTAATAGTTCAGAAATATACGTGTGTATACATACATCTACATACAATAGACACAGAGACACATCCACATACAAACATACACACCGATACATAGATACAGATATACATATATATATATAAACATACAAACATACATGCATACGTAAAATACACCTATATATCCAAAGTCACGCAAATATAGACATATGTATATATATATACATGCATACATGTACCGTGCCACCAAATGATACATCTAAAGTAGAAACAGACATGAATACACCTACTGTATAAATTCACTTTTTCTATCAAATTCCACATCTCTAGTTATGTTTCATGGCCCCTTCCGCTTGTTACACTATCTTAAGTTGTAGGTTTTTACCGTAAAAATTGACACTACGTAAAAATTTATATTGAATTCAGCATGAAGTTCATAGGGTTATCCTCATATTTAACAAAGGTTCTTTCGATGGTAAGGCAGATATACATAAGATGTATCACGACACAATAATAATATATAATAACATATGACAGAAATCAGAGTATTTAGGTTATATAAACCTAGTATATAAGCTTATATATTGTAGTACTTACCTTCATCTTTGCTTATTCACACTAATACCCTTATTCCTTTCTCTTCCATTCACCCTTCATTCCTTACTTTCTTTCATCTATTTATTTCTTCTATTTTTTTTTTTTTTTTTTTTTTTTTTTTTTATATTAATAAATTATTTTTCCTACCCGGGTCTATAAAGATCATATATCCATACATGCACACCCCCAAAAATATCCATATGCATACATTATTACGGGCTTCACTCAAAACGATCTATTACTCATTTAGTTCAAATATACCTTCATACAGGTACTTATTTCGGCTAGTAATAACATAACTGCTCGATGAAGTAGAACATTAAGTGACTTACGTAACCCATATGGGTATGATTATAGTTGTGACCTCACTTATCCTCTTTGTGGGGGGGTTATTTGATGGGGGTTAGTTGTACTTATAGCAGTTCCATTATCCTAATTTAGAGTTCCTTAAGTGCATGTATTCTGAAATGTTTGCAGGATATAGCAGTTTCTTGTTTAATATTCAATAATTTTTCTCGGTCTTTAAACCTAGTTATCTCAAGTTTTTCTGATAAGCATAATAGACATGGTGACTTGAGATAACTAGGTTTAAAGACCGAGAAAAATTATTGAATATTAAACAAGAAACTGCTATATCCTGCAAACATTTCAGAATACATGCACTTAAGGAACTCTAAATTAGGATAATGGAACTGCTATAAGTACAACTAACCCCCATCAAATAACCCCCCCACAAAGAGGATAAGTGAGGTCACAACTATAATCATACCCATATGGGTTACGTAAGTCACTTAATGTTCTACTTCATCGAGCAGTTATGTTATTACTAGCCGAAATAAGTACCTGTATGAAGGTATATTTGAACTAAATGAGTAATAGATCGTTTTGAGTGAAGCCCGTAATAATGTATGCATATGGATATTTTTGGGGGTGTGCATGTATGGATATATGATCTTTATAGACCCGGGTAGGAAAAATAATTTATTAATATAAAAAAAAAAAAAAAAAAAAAAAAAAAAAAAAAATAGAAGAAATAAATAGATGAAAGAAAGTAAGGAATGAAGGGTGAATGGAAGAGAAAGGAATAAGGGTATTAGTGTGAATAAGCAAAGATGAAGGTAAGTACTACAATATATAAGCTTATATACTAGGTTTATATAACCTAAATACTCTGATTTCTGTCATATGTTATTATATATTATTATTGTGTCGTGATACATCTTATGTATATCTGCCTTACCATCGAAAGAACCTTTGTTAAATATGAGGATAACCCTATGAACTTCATGCTGAATTCAATATAAATTTTTACGTAGTGTCAATTTTTACGGTAAAAACCTACAACTTAAGATAGTGTAACAAGCGGAAGGGGCCATGAAACATAACTAGAGATGTGGAATTTGATAGAAAAAGTGAATTTATACAGTAGGTGTATTCATGTCTGTTTCTACTTTAGATGTATCATTTGGTGGCACGGTACATGTATGCATGTATATATATACATATGTCTATATTTGCGTGACTTTGGATATATAGGTGTATTTTACGTATGCATGTATGTTTGTATGTTTATATATATATATATGTATATCTGTATCTATGTATCGGTGTGTATGTTTGTATGTGGATGTGTCTCTGTGTCTATTGTATGTAGATGTATGTATACACACGTATATTTCTGAACTATTAGAATAGGCTGCCTCGTATAGAATTGTTGTAACAATATAGATTACAAAAATGTATGGATGTCCGAATGTTGTTTATATATATGTTATATATGTATGTATGTGTTGATATGTATATGTATGTCTGTTGTGTGTGTGTTTATATGTATGTATGTGTATATATATATATATATGTATATGTATGTATTTATGTATGTATGTATGTGTGTGTTTGTGTATATATGTGTATATGTATGTATATATATATATATATATATATATATATATGTATATATATGTGTATATATATGTACACCCGTCTGTAGTCGAGTAGCATAATATTGCATATACGAAGATGTTACCACGCTGCATAAGTAAAGAAAAATACTATTATTTGTCTCTGTATGTCTGTAATGTGTGTGTGTATATATGCGCGGGTGTAGATAAATGTTAGACATTTATAAGTGTATTGATACACGCATATAGGTACATGTGGGGTTTAGAAAACTTTCGGGTTTATATTTATTCACATTTTGTTGGTTTATTTGTTTTAATTTAATTTTACTTTATTCTTATTTATATATTTTTTTATTTTTTATTTTTTATTTATTTATTTTTTATTTTATTTATTTTTTTATTTTTTTTATTTTTTATTATATTTATTTATTTTTATTTATTTATTTATTTATGTATTTTATTTTTATTTTTATTTATTTATATTTTTTATTTACCTTAATGTAACTTTTACTTTATCCTCTATGTAGTTTCAGAATCATTGTCTAGTTTCAGTAAATAAAACAAAGAGTGTTCAGCATGGATTCGCTTTTGAATATATTGATTAATGTGTGTATGTGTGTGTTGGCAGTGTCTGTGTATGGATGTGTTATGTGTGTGTTGCGTGTATGTGTGGGTGGAGGTAGATTAAAAAGGCACCGGTCAGTACTTGGTTGACCATAGCTAAGGTTATTAACTTACAGACTCTAAGACAAGAAAACTAAACTCTCAAGTACCCTATGTCATAAAAAGCCAAAAGTTAGGTTACATGGTGGAAGGGGAAAAGAAAAAAGATGTTTATCATCTTCAGAGACCTCACTCATCCTTTTACCGTTTTTTGTTTTTTTGACTCCCACCCAGGTTGTATTTTTAACTTGATAAACGAAGTAGAAAAATGTATTTGGTGGAAATGTCACTTTTGAAGGTAGTTCTTGGCCTGAAGACGTAATCCCCCAACGTGGGTGATTACAGAAACATGTATGCACATATGTAGCCATTAATGTTTGTATAAATAAAATTAATATATATATATATATATATATATATATATATACACACGATATTAAGGTAAATGTCTCTGCCTCGGAGAACCAGTGTTTTTCTTAGAAAGTTGCCCATTTTTTATTTGGACGTGTTTTTTTATTTATTTATTTATTATTTTTAAAAACAGTAATCTACAGACACGTGTGTTTCGGAGCCCTACTCCTCATCAGCGTATCTTGTTTTTAAAAATAATAAATAAAGCAATGCTAAGTAACAATCGGTTCTACATGACGGTATTCTGCAAGTTGAAAGTTCAACCCTCAGTACAAGCGATACTAAGACTATAATTAAGAATTTAGACTTCTGGCCTGTCATGGAACAATATCAATCTATCCTTATGGATTAAATAAAGGATTTAGTTTGTTTTTTATTTTTGTATTTCTTTGAGATGAGGATGCATAATTTATACATTCATGCTTTTTTACGGACTGTTATCTTCATATTCATAGTTGTTGCTGTTTCACTACGTTTCAGCCAACTCATGCTCTGGCCTGAAGAAGAGAAGGAGTTGATCGAAACGTGGTGAAACAACAACAACTATAAAGATGAGGATAGCAGTCCGAAAAAAAAATGAATGAAAGATTTAATTTGTTTAAATTCCGTACAGATTCCTGATTGACTGATGACACATCTGAAGAAGGTCAGAGGTTTCATCGCCTGAAACACGAGAAAAACATCTAAGATGAGAACAATAGTCAAAATAATTCTAATTGTCAATCACCATCTAAAAAACTCACAAAGATAATATTGTTATTTTACTTTCCGATGCCAATTCATCTTTTCCAAAAGTGATGAAGTTATCCAAGATCAATTAACAGTTTTATAAAACATTCCAATAATAAGATCGATGTCATTATTTCAAAGATACGGATCTAATATCAGATGCAAATTAGCTGGATCAAATGAGATTAGGATAAATATCAATGGTTCAGATCTATGCCACACAGCATCCGGTTCAACAAAACTAGAGCTGAAAATAGAGAAAGCCATTAACGTTTAGAGTCACAAAGCCTAATATCTCCTTGGATAATTCTCAAGTTGATTACAGAATTAATATTTAAGTTGATGGAAAAGATTTACATACAATAGATTGTCATTTTCCTTCAATCGACGAACCTGGCGCAGTCAGTGACGTCAGGGTTAGGGGTCGTAAGCTGGTTGTCAATTCAGTCAGATTACTGGCTTATAATATGGTAACATTCTGATCACCCATCAATCAAATTCTTCTCGACTTTGATCCAATCTTGTTTTTATCTTATTTAAGAAAATGAAAGTAAAAATTGATAAAGGCTACACCCTATGCCCCCACTCTCTAAAAAATAAAATGAGATTTTGCTTTTCTTTAGGCGATTACATATAAAACCTTGGCAGTAACTTTTCTTTTAATTATTGGAATTTAAAATGGGAGATCAGTTTTGCACATAAATTTAATGTAAAATAATCATTCACTTCCAGGCAAGGGAGTAATGATCAACAACTTCCGGACTAGATAACATTTTTTTTTCTAAAGGATGAAACCAAATATTTTTTCATAGATAAATTTTGTGTTTGGGAAAGGGTAACAAAATTTGGATATATTTTATGCTGAAAACATTAACATTTCATAATTTAAAAAATTTATTTAAAAGTTTTAGTTCAATTAATACTAGACAAGGTATACTGCCACCGGAATATAAGGGGTTACTTTCAGTTAGATAGCCACATTTGTAGGGTCTTCTTTAATTGGGAGTTGTGAAGAGAAATAATCAAGCGGTTAGACACTTGTACATACCTCGCTTGCTTCAATCTTTATACTCCATAGTAAAAAATAACCAGAACCATGGATTGTTAGTTTAGAGTAAAATCCGAACGAAACGTTCTCTTTTATTTACACTGGAAGAAAAAATAGTACAAAGGGAGATAATCCCTACACAATTTTCTTGAACAAGGACAGATAACTCTTTTAGAGTGTCGGACATTGATATTTTAACAAGTTGAACCACAAGATGCTTGTTCATAGCACATTTAAATTTCTACATGTTGAAGTACTTGTAAAACAAGCACAGATGTGCAACATTGTGTTGGAGTTTGGTAGACCATATGGATGATGTTGGAGTTTTGTGAGTTTTTTTTTTTTTTGCTTTGTTTTTTTGTACTGGTTACAAGAAAAAAAAATAGCGGTTGATGCACCAGTCAAGTTGTAATAAAAATACTTCAAGCTTGAGGGAATGATGGCTTTGCAGGGATATAAAATAATCAAAAGTATGAGAAATTTTCTATCCCAGTATTAGCAATAGCAGATATGTATATTCAAAACGACCCATCCTATTTTTTTTTTTTTTTTCTGTAGCAAGATTACTCTGGGTTGATCAGAAAAAGTATGTCAGTAAATAAACATTTTTAGTTTGGAGCATAGCTGATTATTTTAATAATTTCAATGTTGTAACGAAAATAAAATGTGGATAAATAATCAAGTATTAACTATTCTGCACTTTCCCAAATTAATTCTTAACAATTTTGCACTTTTAACCAACAATTTCCAGAGTAAAATTCGACTCCTCCCCGTCAAAATTTACTCTTCAAAAATTGGCACGTTGCTATCAAATCTTCTTACTTCAAAATATCACACAAGACTGCCGAAGCTTATACTTACAAGTCTGAAACACTGCTGCTGATGTTATGCTCTCTGGATACTTGTGTTAGTAACGAAGGCAGACAGACTAGATAAGTGAAAATGATATTAGGAAAAGGCTAGAATCGAACCCTGTAGGTAAGTGGATAATTGAAATCCTAGGAATGCAGTACATTGGTAATTCTTTTAGAAATATTATTTATGTCAGAAAATGTGATTGTCTATTCTTTTAGAATAACTGGATATTAAATATGTCAGTTAAAAGAATGGACAATGCGAGTTTATAAATATTGTTTAAAAAATAGGTTGGATATTAAACAATTAGAATTGGGAATTCTTGTTTGCCAAAAGTGTGTTGGACAAACATGTAAAATCCATGTGAAAGTAGTCACGTTGGGGACCACACTTCTGACGTCATAAACAAAGGAGATTTCTTAATATATGAATAGGGGATCAGATAATCGGAGCAGGACACACACAGTGATAGAGTCAGTTGGAGACTGGGAGCCCTTTAGAGGCGAAGGGAGAAGAGTAGACCATGTAGTCGAAAAAGCTTGAATTCCTGATATCACCAATCGGCCGGTTGAGGAATAAAGAAAAAAGGTATATTTTGTAACTATGTTGTCTTCGTGTCGTCTTTACAACCAAAAAGGTAAATGTGTTTTGTATATTCATCTATAAACGAACTCTTGTATAATCCCCTTACAAGTAATGTGCATCTTTCATCATCAATAATGTATCTACCCTCCTCTATCTGTGTTAAGAACTCTTGTATCATATCTCCTCAGTCCATATTAATATGAAGTCTCCAAAAATCGTCATAGTCGTCGTGATGTAATATGTATAAACGCCTTTCCTATCGGAATTGTCATCATCGTCATCTTCCAATATGTGCTCTCTATGCAACACTCATAACATTTAAGCCGATGTAACCTCCGACCTTCTTCAGAAGTACCTTGGCAATGGATCTTATATCTGAATGGTAGAAAGAATTTTTTTGTTCTTTTTTCTTACAAACCATAGTCGTTAGAATTCAAAATATGTGATGCGTTTATGAAATGGAAAGAGTGAACTAATTTAAAAATAGAAACGACTAAACACTCTTTCCATCTGATGAACACATCTCACATTTTTTAATTCTAATGACTATCGGTCACACAAAATAAACCTTCTACTCTTCATCAATAAAAGCCATTATCAAGATGCACCTTGAAAAGGTTGGATGTTACATCAGCTAAAACGTTATAATAATAACATCCATGATGAAAACAATAGTCAGGACAATTCAAATAATATCAACATAGGTTAGTCTTAAAATCAGAAGCCAAATATATAACTGCGATGGGAGGGCATATTATAATTCTTCAAAAACCCCTTCATAACGAATTTTTTTTTTTTTAAATTTTTTATTACATTTTCACCCCAAACAAGGCCCATTGCCACTTTGGTGTAGGAGGGCTACCATCAGGGGCAACAACTACTGGGGTACTATATTGGATTTGGGCAGCAAGATGTCGGTTCACATTACACTTGAACTTCTGCATGTCAGTACAGTTGGGGAAGCAGGGACCTGGAATGGAATTCCAGAGTCTAGCGGTTTTGGGGAAGAAACTACTGGAGTAGAAAGATCTTTTACATCTAGGGATCTCTACTGTTTGGGGGTGGGATTTAGCTGCCTGTCGGGTTTGTCGAGGGTGTCTATGTCATGGGGGCACAAGTGTCTGCAGTTCGCCAGAGCATTCGCCATTGAGATACTTGTAGAACAGGCAGAGGGATGCAACATTTGGTCGATGGGATAGAAGCTGAAGCTTATATGCCAGTTCAGGGGCTTATCAGATTGGCGACTCCCTTTGAACCTTGTCTAGGAGCGAGAGACTAGTGGCAGATGCACCAGCCCAAATGTGACAGCAATACTCCCTACATGGCGAATGGTGGCCTTATAGAGGTACAGGATACTTTCAGGTGTCAGTAGTTTTCTAGCATGGTAGAGAGAGCCTACCTTCTTCGCAGGGGCCCTGGCAAAGCTTTCAATGTAATTGTTCCAACTCATGTTTCCTGTGAACGTTGGGCCAAGCAGTTTGAAAGATGTACTCTCAGATAAAGAGTCACTGGCCCTTGCTATTGGTGACAGAGTAGATTTCTTGTAATTAATGAAGGAAACCAGTTTAGTCTTGGCAGCATTGACTGTGACCATCCATTTTTGTCCTCATTCCACTACAGATTGGAAATCCTCTAGTGTTTTTGCCATTTCTTTAGATATGTGTTCATTTGTTTTCCTGTCATGCCTGTTATAGAGTGTGGTGGCATCAGCATATATACCCATCTCAGAGCCAATTTTGTCGGGGAGGTCATTAATGAATATTAGGAACAATAGAGGTCCAAGTAATACCAAGAATGGCCTGGTTGGGCTATGCCAGCTTTCTTTAAAGAACGAAGTTTACAGAGGATATCAAATTCACGAGCGATCCTCAACCGCATGTATATACAGTGCCCAGCATTCCAAAAATGATCACCATTCATAGAAAAAATGTGAAATATGACCCTCTTCTAACACTCTGCACAGGTAGAGAAATATTCCAACCAATTTCAAGTTTCTATATTCTATAGCCTTAGCCGATAAGGCTTAGTGTAGATTTGATGCCCCAATTTTGTAAACAGTGGAAAAATTGACGTTATTTAAACTTTGAACAATTGACGTTATTTAAACTTTGAACAATTGACGTTATTTAAACTTTGAACAATTGACGTTATTTAAACTTTGAACCTCCCACCTATTTTGGAATTGATTTTTCTTTAGAATAGCATTTTACCATTATTGAAATGAATTTTGATGATTGATGGAAATCTACACTCTTTGAGTGCTCTAATTTTTCTTATTTATCTTCATATTAGATTAAACGTGAGTTTTCTCTTGATTTCTAAGTCGAATTGGAATAGAGTCTTCAGTTTCAGACAAACTTAACTGGATTAACAGATCGGCAGACATCAAAGGTGCGTATACGTATATAATAGAAACTACTTTTAAGTAGATTAGACCAATGCAAAATAATTAAGCTAGAACTGTAGGCATAAACTTCAAGATAAAGTTTCATATATAAAGTAGTATAATGGATTTGTCCAAACTATAAAAATACACAAAATTTATAAATAACAAAAACTTGTTAACATATATAGATTAGTAAAAAAATTAATCTGGACCAAAAAACAAGATTTTATAGCCGGAATATTTTCGTTCTTGCACTTTAATGGAGGTGGTGTTTGATCAACACTGCTAGGGAGACACAAGATAAAATACTGTTTTATTTTTAAACCCACAAAACAGTTTTTCATGATAATTTATGCAGTAATATTAAAACTAGCATCAATTGCTCGACTTTCATGAAAAACACTCGTCTAGTTGAAACTACTATCAAAAATTTATCCCATTCTTCATCTATGCCTAAACCTAAATGTAGATTCCATGAACAAAGCTTCTTTCTTAGAACTCCACACCTGTAAAACTGTTCCGTTTTTCTGCTTTACAACTGATTACAATATGACCGTCTTAAAGTCCAATGTAAATAAGTTCTTGATGAGTCATCCCCTTAAATAATCCAATTTATCAAATTTCGACTACTAACGATTACTACATTTTCCCATCGACATATTAACCCTTATCCCCGAGTGGCCTCCGAGCCTTGATAATTAATGACTAGAGCTATGACGAGCATAGTCTTTTCATTATTCTGACTCTCGAGTATATATCAGTTAATATCTTATATGTTTTTACATGGAGTGATGTAGATCTCGATTGTCTAACTATGTCGAATATATACTCGAGAGTCAAAACAAGAAGAATATTCTCTTGTCATAGCACTAATAATGACCCTTTGTAAAAAAAAATTATTTAAAGCAAACTAATGCAGTGATTGCAAGAGATTAAGTGTCTTACCAGTAATCGAGTTTTACAATGAAGAACTTGGGACTAAAGGTTAGTCAATGGGAAAATGTAGTAATCGTTAGTAGTGGAAATTTGGTAAATTGGATTACTTAAGGGGATGGCTCATCAAGAACTTGTTTACATTGGACTTGAAGACGAGCATATTGTATCGTTTGGAAAGCAGGAAAGAGCTTTAAAGGTTGAAATTTCACAATCTCTCTCTCCCTCTCTCTCTCTCACTATATATATATATATATATATATATATATATACACTCCTATAAATTTGTTTTTTTGTTGTGTATTTATATTCATAGGAAAAACACTTTTTTCTATCTATTTAAAAAAAAAAAATACAACTTTGTTATACATGGGTTGTGGAATTGCATTCATCTGCAAAAGATCTAGTCAATTTTTATATTCTTTTAAACATTCATTTTAATTAATTTTTTTTTTTTTCGGTTTTCTTATGGGATGATTATCTTTAGTTAACTATTACATGTAATGCAGATATTCTATACGATTTATACTTGCATAAAAGGTTACAGTCAACACAAACCTCTTTCTATATTATGAATGCGTGGATATATATTTGTTTAAAAAACTTTGCCTACCAAACTCTTGTCAGTTTTTGGTCATGAAACTTAATATATAGGGTATTCGAACCCATCTGAAATTTTATATTTGAGGTTTAGCTGAGGAAAATCAGTGCAAAAGTGTGAAAATTAAAAAAAATAGAATGTGCCAGGTGAAGGTCGAACGACGGCATTATGAATATGCATGCGTAACGTATTAGCTATTGGTTCATGTTTTAATTTTTAGCCTTGCAGTAAACATGTCTTCATAGCTCAGGTATTAATGTCAAAGGAAAAAAGTAAATCGTAGGCTAAACGTTTTAGTTTTTATTCTTAGTGGTTGCATACGAGTCATTTTTTTTATTTTAACTAATAAATCATTACTATATGTGGAGTCCAATATAATATAATAAATAGAAAATTTGCATTAATCAAAATATCCTATTTAAGCATATTTTACGACTGGAAAAGATGAAATTTTAAATCAACAGAAACTTTAGCACAGTTTTAATACTTAAGAGTACAAATGAAAAAGCTTCCTTCCTGGTAGATGACAGTAGTTTTCTCTTGTTATAAGTTTTTTTTTTAGGTGGGGGGGGTGAGATTTTGTGAATTTCTCCTAACTATAAATTTAAAAAATTCTTTCAAAAGCAAAATTAAAACAAAAACAATGCGATGGCAATTAATGAGACTTGGACTAAAAAACAATTAAAGACTATCAATCTTGAGGAATTTATTGGCAATAAATGACTACCAATTCTATTCTGGTATTTTTAAATACTTTTACATCTAGACATAAAAAGAAACAAAACAAAAAATGTTTTTTTGAATTTACATCTTTGTGTGACCTTTACTCTTGCAACAAAGAAAGAAATAAAAAAAAACAAAAAAAAAAACTTTAAGAGTTGACCTTAGCAATTACTGACTTTAAGGCTTAAAGAAAATTGGGTCATAATTGAATTTTTTAAAGATTGAATTATTTGGATGACTCATCTTGGATGTTATTCTCCCAACGTTATGGCTGGCTATGGCCGATGTAACCTAATCTTCTTCAGGCGTACCTTGTTGAACTTTGGAATCTGTACAGAATTTTGACCTCAAAATGTGATTCTCTCTAGAGTATCCTTATATTCATACGTGCTTAACAGCTTAACCAATTCCACCTCTCCTATAAACTATTCATAACAAAAACTATACAAGCCCATCAAAGAACTATCCTTTCTCCCTCTCTTTACCAAAAGATCAAGTGGGCCCTATCTGTGCAAGATTAAGCTGCTTCCCAACCAACTATAACATGTTCGTCTTTAAGTCTTATGTAAACAAAGATTTGTTGAGTCGTCAATCTTCGATAATCAATTTAAATCCTTTCTACCTGGAAAATGCAACTTGCGCCCTCCGCCTGAACCTACTGAACACACAATAAATGGCACTTTTAACAAAGTAACATACTCTCGGAACACAAATATTCTGTGATTACAAAACATGGAAGAAATCGCTATACTGGTGCTTTCAAGCTATCCATTTAAAACCTGTTCACAACTCTTATCTACTTTCTGTATTTTCTAGCTATTTTTATAGCCATTTCAGTGCGTTTCATATGTCAATTTTCTCCAAGATTTTTTAAAGGGTTTTCAAAAAATTTAAACACAAATTTCAAAAGTATTTTGCTACAGAAAGTGTCATATTCTGTCAAAAATTAGACTTTGGGATTTTGCTTGAAAAATAGAGAGGGGGTATCAGAAAGTTTTGATATAGAGGGGAGGGGAAGAAAAGAAAACGAATTAAATCGAAACAACATTAGCAGTAGTAATGGAATGTTACTAAAAGTAACAGAGTCAGTTTAAAAATATCACCGTGTAAGAGAAAGTTTTTAAATAAGGTTCCTATATAGCCACTAAGATGCAATAAATACTTTGTAACTCATAAAGAAAGGGTGTGAAATTTTTTTGTTTTTTCTTTTTGATCAATTCAAATTTTGGTGCTAGTCTGTGCTCTACGGAAGAGTAGGCTGGTTAAAAGTGCTCACATAATGCAAAGGCACGTCTCTCTCCTTTCTCCAATCTGCCTTAATGACCTGATCACCTCCTTTTATGTCCTACTTAATATGTCACCTCCTTTTATGTCCTGCCTTTCTCATCATGCACTGCCTTTCCCATCATGCACTCCAAGTGCATAAATGAGTCGGCCATTTTGTCTCTTTTCTTTCACATGGAGCCCTTCATTTTGTTTGCAGATGCACCACATAGTCTGAACTTACCCCGAAACAACAAAATTTATCTTATACTTTATCTGATTAAAATATTTTACTTCAAAGTAACTGCAAACTTCTGCAACAGGTTCATTGCATAATGTGAATATTTTACAAATCCGTTAATAATAACAAATGTCACGATTTAATGTATCACCGATGAGAAAGCCAAAAAATAAAAAAACAGCAATGAAAACTACTCAAATATGCATAGATTCAAATAAAGATACTTTTGTCCTTTATGTAAGGTAAACATTTAAATAATAAAAAGCAAACGGGTCTTTTTTAGGTGTGTGTTAATTTGTATTCTATGTATACTATATGTTAATTTGTATGTGTGTTGTGTATTAAAATGTATGTGAGTAATTACTAGTTCATAAAATATTAAAAACATCCATGAAAATATTTAAAAAGACATACCTATAAAAAAAACTCTTGATGAAAATTCTTTCAAAATGGCGTTAAAACAGATCTTCAATCACACAAAAAGTTTGTGCATGTGAAGCGACAAATGCAATTGGAAGCAAACTTTTAGTCATAGTCGAAAAAATAGACAGATTTTACCAAAAATGAAAATAGAATTAAAGAAAATGTGTGTCCCTGCCAACCTTATAATTAAAATGTCACTTTTCTGGCTTTCTCTGTGTCAAACTAAATTCTCCATGTCAATTTCTTGCTTTATTTTTTGTTCAGTGTTCATAACAGATAAGCCAGCCAGTCTTTCCTGAAATACCAAGTTCCAAAGAAAGTTTCATATTAATTTCAATTTAGAGAAACTGCACTCATAGGATGCCACTGTAACTGGCAATATGTCTACAATTCTGACTGCAACAGCTATGTTTGGATATAAATAGATAAGTGTGTGTTTCCTGATATAATTTACACATTCAATAGCAGAAAATGTAATTACTGTCCATAAGGTTGACGAAATTGATAATCTCCCTTTTGAGTTTCTCACAGTCAATATTGCCTTCTTCGACACCTTTTGCCAAAGCAGTGCAGCATGATGGCAACATGTCAGACGTTATTACAGCTTTTTCAAACCATTCCCGAAGATTTTGTGAAATTGTATCCATGATAAAAAGAATTCTCGGAAAAACTCTTCTCCACTAATCTGATGATCTGATTCATCTGTCGATTCGTGTCTGAAGAGACAGGTTTCTTTCTTCTCCTTCGTTCTGGATAGGCACAATTAGCTTCAAGCTCATCAACTAATTTTCGTTTTAATTTCGATTACGGCAAGTTCTTCATGCCTGTATTGTGAAATAAATGACATGTCAGTTTCAACATGAGAAATCTGATCACTGATGCATATTTAAGGACTCTCTAGTGCTTTACTTATGTTGATTTGAAACAGCAAGGCATACCAGGTAATCCAACAAACAAGGAAACAAGATGGGAGGAGTATTGCTGATCGGTTCAAGCATCCTTACTAGGAAATGTCAATGAGACCATTTTCGACTAACAAGATGATCTTTCTGAGGGAACTGGTTTTCTTCACCTGCCGGCCATGTCACATCCTGGGAAGCAAGTAAATATTAGGGTGGAATCTGGTTTTGTTTGCTCCAACGAAATTTAAGTGGGGCATATTGGTTCATTGTTGAGTGCTAAGGAGATTGATTAAAGCCTATTCTTATAACCATACAAATGCCTCCATTCAGAGTAGTGGGGATCTGAATTCCCTATGTTAAAACATCATGTCATATTTTGTCTTCATGGTAAGACAGATAAATAATTACAAAGTAGCATTTGGAATTTAGAGAATAATTCCACAGGTAAAAATGCCAGTAGGTGCTACAAGATTAGGCTGTTTGAAGATACTGGTTTCCTAACTTACCAACATACCAAGAATTGGCGTTATTGTTTTCTCTTTTCCCTTTGCAAATCTCCATGTTCTGCAAAATTAATACAAAAACAACAATTTTCTTCTACAAAACAACCAAACCAAACACTATTAATAAATATTTAAAGATATAAAGAACTTGAAGGATAAAACCTTTTACCAAAATAATCGTAAATATAACAATAATCCAAAAAGGGTTGATATGTTGCAAAAAAACAAACCAAACTACGTCGAGAACGTATGCTCAGTTTGTATAAACACAACTAGTGAACCAATCAATACGACCCAGCGCTTATTTAGGATCTTTTCTTTCAAAACTTCCGAAAGAAATCATGAGATTTATTTTTGCAAAATGTTGGTTGAGCTTTTGAAAACGGAAACTCAATTTCTTTTGACAGTACACAATTCCTTAAAGAAAATTTCCGAACCCTTTCTTGGCAAATTTCCATTTCCCGTCTGACAATCTCCGTGAAGTGAACTCGTGTGCATTCCACTGTAACAGACATACCTAAGAATACTTATCATTGATTCGTCTGTCATTTATGATGGTGCATTATGAGAAAAATTAGGGGATGTTATGTCTCATAAATAAACGTTGTCAAAAAGTTTGTTTTTTTCTAATATTCATTTTTCAAAGAATTTTTTATAGATAATATATGAAAGTTAAACAGAATTCACGTTGTCATTTGCTTTTGACATATGATTTTTCTATTATTTACATCTGTACTCGATATAACACATAGGTATCTGCTAATTCATTTTCCTTTATAAAACGTAGGAACCTAAAATATATGCAATGTAGATTTTCCTAACTAATCACGTAGAATATGAGTTGGAACTTATCCCTTGGTAATGCACATTGAGTGCATTACCAAGGCTGTTGTGAAGAAAGTGGAATATCTCTATTATGTCTATATCTAAACTTTCTACTGTGCTAGAAAGTTACTTACACCTGAGAGTATTCTGTACCTTTCTTTTTTTTTTACAAGGTAGTCACCACTTATCAAGGCCCGGAAGCCACTCGGGGATAAGGGTTATTGTGTGTACAGTACGTTAGTGTTGAAGATTTGATAAAGTGTCTTACTTAAGGGGGCGGTTCATCAGAAATTTGTTTACATTGGACTTGAAGACATCCAGATTGTAGTCAGGTGGAAAACAGGCAACCGGAACAGAGTTCCACAGGCGTGCACTTCTAAGAAAGAAGCTTTGTTCATGGAATCTACGTTTTGATTTTGGCACAGATAAGGAGTGGGGAAAATTTTTGACAGTGGTTTCAGCTAGGCAGGTGTTTATCATGAAAGATTGGCGAGGAGGGACCAGAGATTGGAGTTCAGACGAGCACCTGCCATGGTAGTAACGATAAAACAAAGACAGGCTCGAAACGTCTCTCCTTTGGGAGAGAGGTTGCAGTGAAGAGAAAAGGGCATCGCCCAGTAGGCCGCAAAACCTATTTTTTACTCTGTCAAGGCAGAATAGGCTATTTTTAGCAGCTCCTGCCCAGATGTGGTAGCAGTATTCCATCCTTGGACGTACTTGGCTTTTATACAGATAGAGAATTGCATCAGTAGTGAGATATCTTCTGGAGCAGTAAAAGGATCCCACCATTTTTCCAGCGACCTTGCCAACTGACTTGATGTACCTGTTCCATTTCAGGTCAGGAGTAAAGGTCAAGCCCAGAAGCTTATCAAAACATGGAGCTTCCCCTAGATGAGAGCCATCCATTTCAATTGATGCCAGATAGGGATCAGAGCGTTGATGATGTAAGGATAGGAGTTTGGTTTTGGATGCATTAAAAGTAACCATCCACCTCCTCCTCCACTGTACCATGCGTTCAAGATCAGAGGAGAGAGAATCTGAGAGAACATTGTCATTTACAGCCTTTGATGTGTTGCCATGGATGGTCGTGTCATCAGCATAGATATCAACGAATGATTTAAGTATGTGTTTAGGGAGATCATTGATGTATATCAGGAAGAGAGTCGGACCTAGGATTGACCTCTGAGGGAGTCCAGCATTAATATTGAGTGCCTCTGATTTCTGCCCATCAACAATTACTCTTATGAGCCTATCAGAGAGAAATGATTTAATGATCGAGAAAACATTTTCAGTTATACTGTAGCTGGAAATCTTGTGAAGTAGTCCCTTATGCCATACCTTATCGAAGGCCTTTGATATGTCAAGAGCAATTGTCCTAGAGAGGAAGCCTTTGTCAACCTACACAAGGCCACCATTTGCCCATGTATGAAGCATTGTTGCCACATTTGAGCTGGTACATCTGCTACTTGTCTCTCCCTTTTAGACAGAGTTAAAAAAAGAGTCGCCAACCTATAAAGTTCCGCACAATCAGCTAGGCTTCACCCACTGTCCTATTGACGAAATGTTGCATCCTTCTGCCTGTTTTACAAGTATTTTAATTGTAGATTCTCCAACAAATTACAAGCCCTTGTACTCTATCGATGTAAATACCTCGACAAACCCAACAAGCATCAAAGTTCCACCCCTAGACAGTAAAAATCCCTAAATGTAAGAAAGCCTTCTACTCTAATAGTTTCTTCCTTAGGACTGCTAGACTTTGGAATTCCGAGTTCCTGTTATCCCCAACTGTACTGACATGCAGAAGTTCAAGTGTAATGTAAACAGGCATCTTCCTTCCAGCTCCCTACATAGTACCGGTACAAATTATGTCTCAGATAGTATCCCTCTACATCAAAGTGACACTGTGCCTTGTTTGGGATGTAAATGCAATACAAAAAAAAATATGATCACAGGCCAAATTAAACACTTTTTTTGATACTGTAGTTCAGATTATGACGTATGAAATTGAGAGAAGAACATGCATTTTTTGTGGATATATAAATCTGTTTTTTTCTCTGCTCCTGATGAGAAGCAGTAGGCTTCGAAATGCCATGGCATACATAGATTCTTTCTTTATTCCTTACTGATCTAATGATGTAATAAAGTTTTATTTAACTTTGAATTCTCTTTCTCTCTCCGTATATATATATATATATATATATATATATATATATAAAAGGATCACTCTTTCTTGACAGATGAGTTTGCTATCTTTTCAATTAGTTGCGCTGTGTGGCCATGCAGACGTAAGTGGCTCTTTAATCCAGCTTTATTCACATTTTGGACAAACTTTTTCTTATGATAAAGTTGCTTGCAGATTATTCTCCTTTCCTCCCCTAATTTTATAATCCTTTCGTTTTTGCACACACTCCATATAATATATCTTTTCTAACCGTCCCTTTAAGTGGAATTGTTTGCATCTGTCTTGCACTTAGTTCATTGGGTATATTCACCAGGTATTTTTTAAAATTCTTTCATGAACCCAGTTGCTCCAATAATTAATAGAATGATGGAAATCTCCCTAAAATTCCAATTTCTTTTCATGTCGTATATAAGAACTTAATACTTTGTTATCTTCTCCTTCGCAGCTTTGTTTAATTCCATATCATTAGAAACACCGACTTCAATTACTTTACGTTGCTATTTTCTTCCTCTTTTCCCATATCACTTTATCAGGATTAACAGTTCCATTGTATACGTAGTTGTAACGATTGCATAGTCACACTGGATGGTGTAGTTTCAGCTGAGTTTTCTGCCATATCTTCCCAAGACTTACTGCTACACTGGATATTAAACTTTCTACAGATGGACTAATTAAGATATTCACACACACACACACACACTACGGTATCATATTGTATAGTAGTTTCCCTCCACAGATCACGTGGCTCACACTCTCTATGTGGGGTGGAATTTGCACTCGTTGCTAAGATGACTCCTCTTAATAAAAGTTGAATTAAGAGGTCCACTTCCTGGGGCTAACACTTAATTAGATACATAGATATTCGAGTTCTCCTTTTGAGTTAGCAAAAAAAATTGAGAGCATAATTTTCCTCTCCCCAATTAACCATTTAAATATCTAAGAGTATATCTTTCTTGTGGCCTCTTGATCTTACCAGATTCCAGGACAAGAATTCATCTAGTCTGGTGGAGTATCCAACTTCGTGCTATTACTTGAGAAAACATCGTTTGGAAACGGTGCATCATTCCTCATAAAAGCTTGTGTGAGTTAGCCTTACCAAGATCTTATTTGGTCTGCAAATACTATGTGATTTTGAATATTTAGTCAGGGTTTACTTGTAAGGAAAAGTATCCTTATAAAATGCTGTCCTGTACAAGGAGACCTTAGACAATAGAGGCTAATGTGTAGTAGATATTCAAGTTCTCTCCTAATCATTGGTCAAAATGAATTTTTGAATGTATTAACAGACTTCTTTTAGGTTTAGAGATTAGATCACAAATATGATAACTTGCCCCTGGAGGTTTTGCTGTATTAGCTTTTCCATAAAACTGTTCCTCCTATCTTTGATTGTGTGATTTAAAATGAGTTACAAGTCTTTGATAGAAGAATCCTATAACATCAGTTTCTGTTGTACGTACCGATATTATACTTCTACCCTGCTTTCTTAAAACACAGTTTAAGAGAACATGATTTACATATAACTCTTTAAAATCATAAAATTTTTCCTGATGTTGTCATCCATAGTGGTTTGTCTCTAATTATCTATGTTCATCTAAAGTTGTTTTTCATGGTGTCTTTTACATTTATTTGGTGTCTTTTCCCTTCATCTATTTACCATATAACAGCTGTTTAAAGGGTCTTCCATTCTCACTACATAGTTAACTATGTTCATCTAAAGTTGTTTTAAGTTGTTAACCTTTTACATTTGTTTATCGTGGTCTCTTCTCTTCATCTATTTAACAGCTTCCATCCTGTCACCCTTCATCCTAACCAGGTGTTCACTGTTCAGCCCAGTGCATCTGATTTTGAATGAGTTTCGTCTCTATACTAGTTCTATTTGATCTTTCAAGGGTTGATGTTAAGTATTTTCTGAATATATTTTTGATTTGATTTTGATTTATGAAACAAAATCTAAAATTTAAAAAAATAATGAATTTTCGTTTCTATGCAAGACAATAGGGAAATACTTACTGAACCTAAACAAATGCAGATTTTTTTTCTCTTTTGAAGATCACTTGTAAACCATAAAAAAAGAAGATTTTGCATTTCTTGGCTCAGTGGTTTACAGGCTCATCATCTCAGATAAGCAGAAGAATAGGAACGGCAGCTTTAAACATGGACTATACTAGTAGAGCATGACCGGAATCATACTTTGTGATGGGATCTGATATATATGGGCAGGAAGAAGGTCTGGTGATGGAATCACAATTGTCTTCAGTACTTTGTGGAAATGGCATTAGGATCAACAGCACTAAAGCCAACTATGTGGGTGCGATATATGGAGGACACATTCATACTCTGGCCGCATCAGGATCGGTTGGTTGGTTGTTTTTGTTTTACGGCATATCAACCCTTTTCAGGTTATTTAATGCCGAATTCAGTGATTTTGAAGAAAAGTTTTTTAATAGAATATATTTGTTGTTTGTTTTTTTTCAAGTCAGTTTCTATTTAACCCATAGTTGGGACCATAACAGGTACTACCACTCAGAGTGGACCTGGGAGCAATGGCAATCAAAGGGTGGCTCCACACTCCCTAAAACCCGCAAGCTGGGGCCTCACCATCGTATTTAGTTTAAGGTCATATCCAGGACCGGCCGCATCAGGAAGATGTTCAAACAGTACTAAACAATGTGAACTCAATCTGTCCACCTATACAATTCACGGCAGATAATCATTCCTAGATGTGCTGATTACTCGCACTGGTCATCAATATACTAAAAGCCAACTTTCACTAGACAGTACCTCAACTTCAACTCCCACTGTCCATATTGTAACAGAAATGTGTAAGGAAAAATTCAAGATGGCGCCCGACTCTCTCTTTAACACGGTAAGTTCAGGAAAAGATGTTATAAATGTTGCAGCAATTCAATAATCTTTTTACACCGGTTCTGCATGGATTCCAACAACGGTAAAATATCCTCACACGGCACAAGAAGCAACAGCCACACGATTCCCCAGCCAACTCAATCGTCCCTCCCCAACGTCTTTCCCCTCACCCGCTTTTATCGTCGTTCTAGACCGGCTAAATTTGCATATTCCGAGAATTCATGTGACTTTGCGAGACATCATAATTTACAAAAGACGGCGGCCGCCATCTTGGTCTTTCTTTTCTATTTTTGGTCGGTAACGCTGAGCTGGTCTCGAGGTAAGTCTTTTTCCCCTCATCCGTCTCTCCCATGTACCCACACAACATGCAAACACGCGGGCGCTTATCTCCTGGATGCACGTTACACATATAATGTAAAGAAATGGATCGTCCGTTGCCTTCAACGCCAAACAAAAGCAATATGTAGCAACAGCAATGCATATCAAGATTAGATATACAGTTTAAGAGAAACCCTCCACTGAAACAACTATCCAGAGAGCATGACATCAGCTTCAAGAAATCTAGACCTGACACCAAAGGACACCACCTAAAAATTCACCAGAATTTTTCTATCTTACATTTTTTTTTTTACAAAAGATTCACCACTTATCAAGCTCCAGACGCCACTCAAGGATAAGAGTTAATGAGTGTATAGTAGTCAATGGGCCAATAGTAATTGTTACTAGTGGAAATTTGATAAATTGGATTATTTAAGGGAATGGCTCCTCAAGAACTTGTTTATGTTGGACTTGAAAACAACCATATTGCAGTCAGTTGGAAAGTAGGCAAACAGAACAGAGTTCTATAGACATGCAGTTCTAAGAAAGAAGCTTTGTTCATGGAATCTATCTTTTGGTACAGATAAAGAATGAGGGAAATTATTGATAGTGGTTTGAACTAGACGAGTGTTTTTCATGAAAATCAGACCAGGTAGGACGATAGATGGAGCTCAGATGAGCACTTGCCATGAAAATGATAAAGCAGAGACAGGCTCGCAACGTCTCTTCTGTGGGAAAGAGGTTGTAGAGGAGAGAAAAACGGGCATCCCCCATTAGGCTACGAAGTCTATTTTGAACTCTGTCAAGGCAGCAGAATCTGCTTCTAGCAGCTCCTGCCCAGATATGGCAACAGTACTTCATTCTTGGATGTACTTGACTCTTAGACAGATAGAGAACTGCATCTGCTATGAAAGGACTTGTCAGAAAACCTTTAAAAATATATGTAATCCATATAACATAAGGACAGTATTCAAGGGCAATTCAACTATCTGGATACAGGAGATCCTATATAAATGTGGAAAACTATACAAATCTGAGACATATCGGTCATTAAAAATATGGTTAGAAGAACATTGAAAAGCCGTAATCAGGTATAGCTGACCATATCTGAAGGGTAAAGGGAAACCATCTATCATTATGGAACGAAGTAAAAATCATAGGCGAAGAAGAACAGTGGAGAATAAGATGACTCAAAAAGCAGCACATGTGCTGGGAGATAATTACTAAGTAGACCTAGCATAGAATTAAAGACTATATTGGAACCATTAATTATAATTAATGAATAATGCATACAGTAACAAGTAAACAATATATATATATATATATATATATATATATATATATATATATATATACTAGGAGTTCAGCCCGGCTTTGCTCGGGCCCTATGTACTGTTCATAACTGTATATGCATGTGTATATATTAAAAAAGAGTGCATATGTATGGTAATGCCTTTCTATATAACAGGTTTCCTTAACGACCATAGAGAAAAGTTGCTAAAGACCGCAGAGGTCAAATTATTTTAAATGAATTTAACCCTTATTTTGACCCCTTAACATTTATTGTTTTGGGCTCAAATCAAATTAAAATGTCTGACCCATATTCAAGTAACCTACATCTAAAATTTCAAATGTTTAGACCCAAAACTAGCGGAGGAGTTCGGTAGAATCTTCAAAGGTCAACTATGAAAACTTTGACCTCTTGCCAGCCAAAGTTTTGCCCAAAAACTGATTAAAAAGCTTGCTGCATGTCTGAATACCCTTTATATAAAATTCAAATGTTTAGACCCAAAATTGGCTTAATAGTTTGCTAGAGACCGCAAAGGTAAAATCTTTTGAACTTTGACTCCTTTGGAAGCCAAATTTTCAGCAAAAATCCATGAAAAAGCTTGCCCTATGTCCGAATACACTTTATGTAAAATTTCAAATGTTTACACCAAAAATTTGCTGAGTAATTTGATTGAGACTGCAGATGTCAATTTTTTAAAAACTTTGACATCAATTATGACCCCTTAACATTTAATGTTTTGGGTTCAAATCAAATTATGAAGTTAGATCCATGTCGAAGTAACCTACGTCTAAAATTTCAAGTGTTTAGACCCAAAATTGGCAGGGGAGTTTGGTAGAGTTCTCAAGGGTCAAATCGTTGAACTTTGACCCCTTAACAGCAAAATTTCTGGTCGAGAACCGATTAAAAAGATTTTCCCAAATCTCAATACCCCTTATCTCAAATCTCCAGTCTGTTATTTTGTAGGGAAGTGTACACAGACAGAAAAACACACACACAGCCATTTTCACTTTTATATATATATATATATATATATATATAAAACATATATAGTAACATATAGTAATGGTAATTAGTAATAAATAGTGATATTTACCACTAGAAATAAAAATAGGTTTAAAGCTCCCAAAGGACTCGTGGCGCAGTGGTTAGAGTACTTGGAAAAATCTATTGTGAAAGTGATATTCTCCTGAAGGTTGAGGGTTCAATTCTCAGTGTGGGTTGTTTTTGTTTTACGGCATATCAACCCTTTTCAGGTTATTTAATGCCGTATCCAAAGATTTTGAAGAAAAAAATTTTTAATAGAATATATTTGTTGTTTTCAAGTCGGTTTCTATTTAACCCATAGTTGGAACCCTAACAGGTACTACCACTTCGGGTCAGAGTGGACCTGGGAGCAATGGTAATTAAAGGGTGGCTCCACACTTCCCAAAGCCCGCAAGCTGGGGCCTCACCACTGGATATAGTTTAGGGTCATATCCAGGACCCTCAGTGTGGGCGACCAAAAAATACAATTGCGAATTATTAAGGATCTCTATCCAGCTGATGGAACAAGAGCATTAATCCAAACAATACAAAAAAAAATCAAAAGTCTATTGTAAAAATTTCAAAAAATTTGAAAATATCAATATCAATTTATATATCATAATTGACTTAAGCACCAAAATCCATGTGGATTAGGCAGTGCCTCTTTCCTTCAAAGATCAGTCTGTTAAGGCCATGGAGATTTATGAACACGCACTTCTAAATATGCCCTTCGATGGTCAAGTAATGGCACATTGGAGTCTTTCCTCCTCCACGCTTAGCTTTTGTGTGCAGAAATTGGTGTGCACTGTGTATGTCTCGATGTGTTCATTCAGCTCACAAAAGTCCAACACCAGGCGCACCTTAGACATATTCTCTTGGAAAACGGCCATTAGGCCTTGCAGGGGACCAAGCTCTTTCTCACAATTCACGACAATACTCCTATCAAATTTGGTCGGACATTGGATACTCTGGTACTTTGTTGCTAAGTCCATTGGGTGGCTGATCGTTTGACCATTTCCACAATGCTGCCCAAGCTTTGGTCTTCTCATTGAACTCAGGACTGGTTCCTTTATTCTGATTGTGGTGTAAGCACAAAGTTCTGTTTTAGCAAAAGTGGCATCGCCAAATCAGTTTATATGAACTCCACTCAACATTTTGATTATGTCCATTCTGATTAGCATATTGAAGCCTAACAGTGGAATGTCCATGATCAGAACATAAACTTTCATGGGGCTTTCATCTTCTATTGCCAATGTGATAGTCCTGATACCCTTGCTGCAGAGGATTTCACCGTCGACTGTTAGGGGTCACACACTGATTCAGTTACGAGAGACTGAGAGCATCCAGATTCTACCATGCCATGTGCATCACAGGAAGCGTTCTTTTAATTTGAATGGAGAGAGAGTGGCGCTGATGTCTTGCCCCGTTTCTGTTTCCCGGACACTCTTTTGCTAGGTGCCCTGTTTTGTTGCAAGAAAAACAGCACATAGTTGATCTATCTGTGATTGTTACCACTGTCACACTGCATGCAGTTTCTGGCCAGATGGTTTGGGCCCCGGCATCTGAAGTAGTAAATGCAGCTACTCCTGCTATGCTGGCCAGACGTTAATCCATACAGAGCCTGTCTAGTTTGCACATGGCGCATGCTTTTTCGACCAGTTCATTCAATGATAGAGTATCCATTCTAGTTGATGACTACAAAAGTACCCCGACAGATCAAGGTAGCCCACTAATGAAGGCTCTTTTCATGAAGCATTCTAGCGGCAATTCACGTTCCAGCCATTGCAAGTCCATTATAAACTCGTCTACAGTCTCTCCTGGAGATAGGTGGTGAGTGGTAAATCGTTTGAAGGCCACAAGTTTTGTAATTTGCATGTTTAATTTATCCATTGTAATTCTGCTGTACTTTTTTTTTTTTTACACAGTGATCACCTCTTATCAAGGCCCGGAAGCCACTCAGGGATAAGGGTTATTGCAAGTACATTACGTTAGTGTGGAGATTTGATGAAGTGTTTACTTAAGGGGGCGCCGAGAGCTGCCGATACGTTTCTCAAGCTGCACTTTTCAATCTCAGTCGCAGTATTCATTCCACCTTGCTCATTTCACATAGCTCACATGTCAATTTCAGGTCCTCCAACCATTCCATTATTGGAGTGTCCATCGCCACACCACTGAATTCGGGGATCAGCTGAATCGTCTTAACGCCAATAATGATAGTGCCAAAATAGCTGGAGACAAAAAAAAAAAGGGTCAGAACTTTTCCTTGCTTGTCTTTCCTCACCCACGCAGTCAACAGTCATATTCTTCTATTCTTCACAAAATCACAATTACGTTCGATCATGTCAAAAGATTACGTTTTGTTACTCTTGCGAAACAAACGAAAAAAGAAACGTCCTTATATTTTGCCAAGTCTGCAGAATCAACGGATTGTTGTCAGTTCCACAACAAAATTTCCTCAGAGAATGTTGAAATGTTGAGGTATAAAATGAGAGGAAATGGATATAAATCGTGAACAGTCTTCAACTTATTGAAAGGTCGATTTAGCACTATGTAACAGAACTACCCATTGAAATATTTGTACTTATATATTCAAGTATTTATAGATTCATGCACTTGTAAGTTGCTTATTTTGTAAATTCGTCATATTTTCTTTTTTTTATGCTGATTGAATGTTACATATTAAATTTGGAGCAGTAAACAAAAAGAGGTCTACGTTGTCTGATATTTAGGAAAAAAATATGCAATCTCCATGTTAGAATGAATAAATAAATGTAACTCTTTGGCCAAACCAAAGAATGCAATATCTCCAACAGATCAAAGCAATAAGTTCACTGTCTCATGACATCAGAACAGACACTGTACTATCTGCTTCACCCGACAAAAAGGAAGTAAGGCCTGGAAGGATAATCTAACAACAGAACAAAAACCCCACCTCTAAAATAGAGTATTGAAAGCTAATTCATCAGTCTGCAGTAGTAAATTGAATTGAGATTTAAAAGAAAAGAATAAAAGAATCGTTAGTTTCGGTTTCAGATAGGCTGATATCAAAACTTCATTAATAATAGAAGCAATAGTATAGTTTCAGATTCACACTTCCAACTAGTAAAAAGTATACCAAAGTAATAGATATACAGATCCTATCTATAATATAAATCGCAGCTGTCTGTTTAAATGTATGTATGTATGTATGTATGTATGTATGTATGTATGTATGTATGTATGTATGCACTGAAACTAAAGCTGGTTTCAGGAACGCCAGCAATCACTGTAAAAGAGTAATAAAAAATGCAAGAGAGCTATATGCCCAGTCTGTTAAATCCAAAGTAGCTCATCAGTGTCTTTTTGGCAAATAACAAATATGTAAAATGTTTTTGACTTCTAATGGGGGTATGAGACGAATGGATTTGCCAATCATTTTTATAACCAACGGCTGTGCTAAACAACGAATCAAAACGTCGCAAAATTATTATAAAAATTGTCGAATTTTGGGTTCAATCAGTTCGTCATTTACTACATCACGGACCGCATTTGATTCTTGGCCACCATCTGATCTTAACTACGCCGCCATCTTTGTTCAACACAATATCTCAAAACTTAACAGTTACGCGCCCAGCCACCGTCTTTTCTTTGACGGATAAAAATCTAAATTCGAATTGTGGCAGGTAAAATTTCTGGGATATCTAAGGATTCGAAAACTACACAAAGTCATACAATCTACAACAGAAAATCCAAACGACCCCAAATTTCTAAAAAAAAAAAACGACTTTTTTTGCAGAACTGATTCAATGTTTAGACGATAGAAGTCTGTCTCTGATTATAAGAGACGCATTGGATGATGGGAGGAAAGCATTGAACATATGTCAAAAGGGTAACCGAAAATAATATCCCCATATACAGAATTAACCTCTTTGAAACGTAACGAGGATGAAACGATTACCGACTACGTTATAAGGGCAGAAACAACCGCCAATGCCTTAAAACTTTCAGGTGAAATAATAAGTGATAGCTTGTTGATATCAACGACCCTCAAGGCACTTCCAGCCGATTTTAAACCATTTACAACTGTTATAACTCAGAAAGACAAACCCATAAATTTCTGCGAATTTAAAGTGGCATTGCACAGTTACGAAGAGACTAATCGTATGCTCGTGGATAATCCAGCAATATTATGAAGTTCAAAAATGCTTCTCGAAAGCAGACACCACCAAATTATGCACCTCACTGCAACGTATTCTCCAAAAGTGATTTTCCCAAGAAAAAGAATAAAATTATCTGCTATAATTGTGGACGACCCAACCACAAAAGTTTCCACTGCCGATATAAACGCTCTAAAATGGACTCCGTAAAAAACGTTGAGAACTTTGAAGAAGAACATACATTTCTATTCACATGACACTTTGACAATACCACAAACGGTAAAAATCTCCTTGTAGACTGGTGCTACAGCGCACGTTATTACCAAGGAATCTGATTTTATTAATTTTGATTCAAACTTTAATCCTCAAAGTCATTTTGTCAAACTTGCCGACGGTAGTCAAATAAATGATATAGTCTTGAAAAGAGGCGATGCTAAAATATCCCTAAAAATAGTAAAGGCGAAATCTGTACCTGTATTCTAAAAAATGCTCTGTTCATACCTACATTTAAGCAAGACATATTTTCCATGTAGGCTGCAATTAAACAAGACGCGAATATACAATTTGGCCAAAATACATCAAAATTGACATACCCCAATGGAACTGTATTTGACATTAAAGAAAATGGCCGACTATATTATTTAAAAAGTATGGTTCCCTTAAAAACTGCCTGTCACGACTTGGAAACCTGGCATAAAATTCTAGGACACTGCAATACAGCTGATATTAAAAAATTACCAAATGTAGTCGAAGGCATGAAAATAATATCTAGTGACGATCTCCCAAATTGTGATGTGTGTGCACAGGGGAAAATGACAAAAGATATAAGCCGAACGCCAGACAAAAAAAGCTACAAAAATTTTCTCACTTGTGCATTGTGACTTAGCAGGTCCGATCAACCCGATGGGGAGAAACAATCTAAGGTACGTTTTGAACTTTATTGATGATTTTTCCGGTTTAATTATGGTTTATTTTCTAAAAAACAAATCCGACACTATCCTCGCCACTAAGAAATATTTAGCTGATGTTGCCCCGTACGGTTCAGTAAAATGTATTCGCTCAGAGAATGAGACTGAATTTACTAGTAAAGACTAGTAAAAACTTCTATTAATTAATCACCGTATTAAACCCGAAAAATCGGCGCCGTACTCCCCCTTCCAAAATGGCACAGCTGAAAGGGCATGGCGAACCCTTTTTGAGATGACAAGATGCCTACTTATCGAATCGAAATTAGCGCATAGTTTATGGACATACGGTTTAATGGTAGCAGCATATATCAGAAATAGATCGTTCAATAAGAGGCTAGGAAAAACGCTGTATGAAGCGTTTTGCGGTGTAAAACCTAAAATGAACAGAATGCATCTATTTGGTTCTGATTGTTTTGCATTTATAGAAAACACCAGTAAACTAAATACTAAAAGCGAAAAAGGTACTGTGGTTTGAGTTGTCCCCCCTTTGCACATTGGCTGTTTGGAGAAATCGAAAACTAGATGGCTCTGGTTGATAGCCAATTTGCATAAGTGGAGAAATGGACAGCATATAAACGGTACTTTTTTTTAAGAAGGGAAGAAGAGCGCAGAGAGTGAAACGACGGTTGGAAGAAGTGACGGCGAATTCTTTTTGTGACGGTGAATTATTTTTGGACGTTGAAGAGCTCGACCTTTTGGAAGGAACAGCTGTGTCTTTTATATATTTTTTTTTATTTCTTTTTTTTCTACCTCACTACAGGTACTTTCGTAGGTTATGATAGAAATAGCCCGGCATACTTAATCTACTTTGCAGCTCAAAATGCCATAAAAAGGGTTAGATGTGTAAAATTCAATGATACATTAAATTTAAAAAATGGCGATCCAGTGAATGAAAAACGTGGAACATTACCTAGCATCTTAATTGATCACAATGAAAACATTAATAACGATGACAATTACAGTACTTCTGACGAAAACTGTAACCAGACACGGCGATACCCAATAAGAGAGCGAAAAAGGCCAGACTTCTTACAAATTGAAAAGATACAAGATTACACCGTGGATTACTGTTATTCGTTGAACAGCACACCGGAAAGTTATAATGAGGTGATTAATTCACAAAATCACCAAGAATGGGAACAAGCTATGGTATCCGAATTAAAAGCTTTATCTGAAAGTAACACATACGAAATAGTGGCAAAACCAACAGATAAAAATATAATTTCTTCACGCTGGGTTTTTTTCCAAAAAAATCACAGCTTCTGGCAGTTATACTTTTAAAGCAAGATTTGTGGCAAAAGGTTTCTCACAAATTCCTGGAGTGGAATATTGTGCAACATTTTCACCAACGACAAATTTAACGACAATTAGAATTTTATTACAACTTGCCACTCAATACAATTTAAAAATACACAAAATGGATGTAAAAAATGCTTATTTAAATGCTTCGATTGACTGTGAAATCTACATTTACCCTCCAGAGGGATTTAAAATGAAAAATAAAAATTGGGTGTGGAAATTAAATAAATCGTTATATGGACTAAAACAAAGTGCACACAATTGGAATTTTACACTCCATAATTATTTAATAGAAAAGGAATTCAAACAATGTCCTGTAAACGCGTGCATGTATATCAAAAATGTAGGTAATAAATTGTTGATTTGTTTTTTTTGGGTTGACGATATCTTACTCGCCTCAAACTGTGACAACACTTTAAGAGATGTTAAAAATGAATTAAATAAAAAATTT
Organism: Euprymna scolopes; assembly: GCF_053919585.1. NCBI lineage: Eukaryota > Metazoa > Mollusca > Cephalopoda > Sepiida > Sepiolidae > Euprymna > Euprymna scolopes. Next base: position 30,131,389 of record NC_136482.1, read on the forward strand.
AAAATGGCCGATCTTGGACGACTGTCATGGTTCCTCGGTATAAAATTTACCTGTGAAAATGAAACTATAACTATGAACCCCTCACGATACATTGAAAAAATTCTGCTCAAGTTCGGAATGCAAGATTGTAAGCCGCGTCCAACTCCCGTCGAAATGGACATAAATAAAAAATATAGGGACCGAAACAAAATTCATAGAAAACTGAATATACAGGGAAATGGTAGGAAGCCTCATCTACTTGATGACCGCAACAAGGCCTGACATATGTTACACTGTAACAAAGCTATCTCAAAACTTATCGAAACCGACAATTAAAGACCTTAATCGTGCAAAACAAATCCTTTGTTACCTAAAAGGAACCAAGGAACAATCTTTAAGATTTAAAAAATCTACATATCCTCTAAATTTAGAAGGCTTTTCGGATTCAGATTGGGCTAAGTCTGAGGATAGAAAGAGTATAGCGGGGTATTGTTTTAGACTGTCAAAGACTGGACCTATGATCTCTTGGAAAACTAAAAAGCAATAAATTGTTGCCCTTTCTACTTGTGAAGCAGAATATGTGGCTCTTACTCATTCCGCACAGGAGGCAATTTTTCTGAACACCCTTCTAAAATCTATTTTAAAACCAGATCTAAGTAAAAAAACCTATAGTAATTCATTGTTATAATCAGACCAGTATCTTATTAGCAAATAATTCTATGATTCATCAAAGGTCGAAGCATATTAATATCAGATATCATTTTATAAGGAATGAAATAAGAAAAAAATGTATTACTCTTACTTATGTGACGTCTGAAAATAACATTTTCACTAAACCTATAAAAAGAATAAAATTAAGACATTTTATAACCGAACTTTTTGGAATCTAATTATGAATAAATCTCTTTTCAGAAACCCAAAAGGAGAAGCATGAACAGTTAAAATCACACCAAAAAAAAAAATGTAAATTGTCCCGGGAACGACGTTAAACTGCGACCATTTCTACCTTACTAACCAAATTAACCAATTAATACCTAACATAATGTTTCCAGTTTTTGTTACAAAAAGAAAAAATAAATAAATAAAAAAAATAAAAGCCACTTGTTAAAACCCTTTTGTAAACTTCCTATTTGTCAAATAGTTCTTTTTGTATCTCTTTTTTTGGTAAACATTTGTTAAAACAAAACAAAAATATGTATATTTGCGAATTTTTGTGCATATGTTTATATGTATTTGAAAAGTATTCTATTTGTATGTTTATATATATATTTAAAAAGTGTTTATTTTTATATGTATCGAAAAAAAAAAATAGCTTCTTTTTGCACACATTATACGAATATATTAATAATTCTTTTTTACCGATGAGAATGAAGACAAATTCTTATAAAACCAGAAGAAGAATAAAAAAAAAAAGAAAAAAGAAACAATTATTCTATTGGTTTATTTTTCTTTGTTCATTTATTTTTATTTATTTATTTTTCTTTCCTTTTCTCAAGTGAAACCAAAACTGAATCCGAAAGGATGTTTCCATTATATGAAAAAAGGGGGGGGGGTAAAATGTTTTTGACTTCTAATGGGGGGTAGATATTTATTTTATTTAGCAAAAATACATTTTTACAAATAAAAATGTGGCACAAGGCCGAAAAAGGGGGATGGGGGTTAATATTGTCCTAACTAACATAACGTTAACTTAACTAGATACCAGAATCACTCTGTGGACATCCTACTTAAAACCCGAAAATTACAATTATATATACATGATGTAGGGGGTCGGGGATAAAAATCTTATTTACAAAAATCGAATGAGAAATATACAATGACAGAAAGTGGTTAGTAAAAAGAACCCCCTCACTAATAATTGTGGCAGATAAAAAATTTTGTCAGTCGAAAAGATGTAGGTCCCTCGAAAACTAACTTTATTTAAACACCACAAAAATGGCCTACATCACTGACAAAACAGTCTACCAGTCACCTAATGGGGCCGGGATTGGGGATTATCGAACCAAAAGCGGGAAAAAAAAAAAAAAAAAAAAAAAAAAAAACAGGGGCGATTGGGCAAGGGCGAACTAAAAAGGGGGGATTGGAACGATGACAACATGCATACTCTAGCTAAGTTAAAAAAAAAAAAACGAACAAAAATGCCTAACTAGCCTAATCTAGGTGGTCCGATGTATGTCTACGTTAGTTCAGAAAACCCAAAATTCTTAGAGCCTAAGTAGATTCAAAAATAGAACTTAAGATCAGCTTCATTCATTCCACACAGTCGCGAAACTTTCACCCACCTGTCGTTTAAATTCACAGGAGCGAGTTTCACCTTCTCCAGCTTAATTCGCATTTTCAATCAATACTTGAAGATGAGAACAAGCTGGGGAGCAGTGAAGGTCTCATCTCCATAAACCTCCTTCTGTCGCGTCGTCCAAATCACGCCTCTCATAACTGCTAGCAAACACAGAAAAACATAGCGTTCTTCTTTCTTCATGGTCGGTGCCTAGTTGCAGCATGGGGAAACAGAATCCAGCACAAAAAACCGCTTGCTCAGCATGCGAACCGTGAAGTCTTCAACTAACTCACACAACGGTTGAACGATGGCGCAGTGGAAGAAAGCATGATAAAGGTCTTCCTCCCAATCTCCGCATCGGACACAATTAGGTGTCTCCGTAAAACCCGCCGTGTAAAGTCTTTTGCCGACCCAGAGGGCATTTCGTATTACCAGCCAGGTGAGTGATGCCTCGTAATTATCGAAGCAGCTCAAACCAGGCGCCCAAGGCCATATTAAGCGGCGCTCCTCCTTCGTAAAACCGAACTCCTCAATCTTTTCATCTTGAACGGATCCCCTCACTAAGGCCCGATATAGCGCCTTGCGAGACAACAGCTGGGTGTCAGAGAGGCTTTCTTTGACCCGTAGAAGAAATCTCAAGGCCTGCCGACACTTGCGATAGAAAGGGCACTTGTTTCGGGGCAACTTGTGTGCCTCCCCCTCAGCCGAATGCACACTCTCCAAAGCCTGAAAGGCTTTCTTAGTGTCTTCTATTCAGAAGACACCGTTTCCTTCACTAGGTGTACACATTCGATCCAGGTATATCAGCCTAAGAGTGTGTCTACGTATTTCCACACTAGGCATTCCTAGACCGCCTTCAGACGGATGCAGGTAACAGACCTCCCGGATAACCATGGCTTGCTTTCCGCGCCACAAGAATGCAAAAAGAGCATGCACCAGATCAACTAGTGTGGTCTCTGGGAGTGGGAGTACTGATAGACGGTAAAGGATCAGGGGGTAGATATGAGAATTGCATACCTCCGCCCGACCCTTCAAAGACAGGTTTCTCAAGGCCCACAAATGAGATGCGACCTTGACCGTGTCCAATACCTCCGACCAATTTTTCTGCAGCTGGAGACCGGGGCCAAACCAGGCACTGAGTAGCTTGCATGGCCCATTTACCCAACCAAAGGGCCCCTGAAGGGGCATACCCCTCCAGGCACCGATACGTAAGCCAATAGACTTAACATAGTTAATTATGGCCCCTGTGACCTTGGCATACCGACTTGTTTCCATGTCGACGACTCTAATCTCGGCACTGCTCGTTACAAGCACAGTCACGTCGTCGGCATAGGCAGTATACTTTACCGGAGTAGAGCCACCTGGCAAATTAATCCTGCAAAGGACCGGATTCACCTGAAGCTGGCGCAAATATGGCTCAAGCACCAGCACATATACCATTGGGGATAACGGACAACCTTGACGGATCGATCTTGTTAACATGAAGGGTTTCGACCTCACCCCATTCACTTCTACCATAGCACCGGGGTTGGCATACAAGAGGCAAATCCAAGAGCGAAACTAGGGACCAAACCCAACCGAGCAGAGAACAGCCTCTAGGTAACGATGGTCTACTCTGTCGAATGGTTTGGACTGATCTAAATTGATCAGCGCGGCTTCTGTGTCGACTTTTTCTACGATCAAGCGTATCGTGTGCAAATTATCTTGAATCGTCCGGCCCTTAACAGAACAAGTCTGTTCGGGACTTATTAGATGATTTAAGACAATCTGCAGACGATTTGCTAAGATCTTGGCTAAAATCTTTAACTGTGTTTAACATCGTTAAGGGCCGGAAATTATCTATCCCATCCCCTCCATTTTTATCTTTGCGTAACAATTTAATGATCCCCCTGGTAAAGTACTGAGGTATGCACCCGTTCCTAAACCAGGAGTTAAAAAGTATGGTCAGCAAAGGAATAAAAATGGGCGACCACCTTGTAGGGCAGACCATCAATCCCCGGGGTCCTGTCTAGCCCAACCTGTTTCAAGGTCTCAATGACTTCTTCCTCTTTTATGCTACCTTCACACCTAGCCGCTTCGATCACCTCCAGGCGAGAAAAGTCGGCTAAATAGGTGTCAAACTGTTCAATAATCAGACCGGGCTCCTTGGTATAAAGTTCCTGAAAATGAGTTCGAAAACCCTCCAAGATTCCGTTGTTTGAAGTTACGGTTCATCCGTCCGGCAATGTGACACTGGCGATGTCGATCTGCAGAACATCGAAACTCCTCCGCACGCAGTGACGCGGCCATATTTGTTGCCTCGTTTGGCGCTCTTTTTAATCTAGCCCTAACTAATAATCCCTGGTCCTCCCTGTTATCCAAGGAGTCCAGTTCAGCCTTAACTATAGTATAGCTAGCACTATCCCCCTCCTCCACCGCCCTTTCTAATCTATCTTCTAGTGCCGCTTTCACTGCTCTAGAACTATGGCTGAGCCGGCGACTAAAATCAGCAGCGAAGGACCTAATGCCTTTTTTAAGATTACCCCACCACTTATTCCCGATGATAGCCCCCGTCAATTCCCTCTGTATTGTTAGTAGAAGCGGTTCCCGGAAGTCCTTCACATCGAACAACGACATGTTGAACTTCCAGTAACTAGCCATCCTAGGTTTAACACTATCTAAGTTTACTCGAACCCGGACAAGCCTATGGTCCGAATAAACTATGCTATGAAAACTTGGACAGTCTAAAAGCCCTAGGTCGACTCTCCTAACTAAGAACCGATCGATGTAACTCGAAAGTTGCACCGGATTGGAGCCGCGTCTACCTGTCCAAGTCCATGCTAAATCCCCGGGTTTTTCGTTTCGAAATTTATCGACAAGATCAAATTTGTCGACAAAGTCTCAAAATGCTTTAGCATCCCGGTTCTGATTAGTATCCCTTGTGGTATTTACCCCGCGATCTAACTCGGGGTCCAGGACCGCGTTCCAGTCTCCCTCTAAAACTAACCGGCAAGACGAATTCATGAAAGGCTTCGCCGAAAAAAGGAAACTAGCTGAGTACGGTTATTGGGCACATAAACCCCAATAAAACGAAATGCCACATCCTTTACGGTAACATCCAGAACAAGCAATCTTCCCTCTGGATCTGCATAAATAGGGTCACACAATGCATCAAGAGTGCGCTTAACTAGCCAGGTAACCCCCCCCTTGCGTGGGTATCATAATGTGCTGAGTAGAGCTGAAAGTCTCTAAGGAGCACATCCTGATAGTCACTTGGAATAAAATGAGTCTCCTGTAAACAACATATATCCACACCAAGGCGTTGAAGGTCATGTGCAACTCGAAGTTTACGAGAGGCGTCCCTCAACCCTCGGACATTCAATGTAGCTAATCTTAAGGAAGCCATCTTGATCTACTTAGGGTTGGGAATCCTGACTGAACATAGACGGTGTCAAGACACCGACAGCTGTCCCCATGGATCCTGTGGTCATCTCAGTGGTGATTGACCCGTCAGGGGACAAACCGCCGATCTCAAGAGGAAAGGTTAGTTTAATGGCCCTATACTATGATGGATGCATTTTGATAGGGACCCGTCCAATACATGATTCCTTCATTTTTTGAATGTCGTTATCATTGAAAAAAACGGCTGGAGGAAACTAATTAAAAGTGCTATTTGCTTCCTCCATCATTGTCCACACTCCACTGGCCTCCGCTCTGGGCCTTAATACAGTCAAGATTCTTGGAGCTTTGGGGAAGTTTTCAGGGTTAGTGATATCCTTTTTCTTTATATTTTTTAAGGCTAGTAAGTTTTTATATTCTTTGTTTTTGTGAGCTTTCATCATAGTCTCAATTGTTATTTGGCAAACTGCTTTGCCTGTAAAAAAAGGGGGAGATTTTTTTTGGGGGGATTCTCTCTCGGAAGAGGGGCTCCTTTGCCTTTTTTTGTCTGTTGGGGTGGGAGGGGGCATATCTGTTTTCATGGGAGAAGGGGGAGGAGTGCTCTGGGGCGTGTTAGCAGGAGTGCAGAAGGGGGAAGGTCTCGGGCTTCTCTTTTTGGGAGGAGCACCTAGAGAAGTCATATTTTTCCCTCTAATCGGGGGTGTAGAAATTATTGGGGCTGGGATTTTTTTAGGGGAACGTTTTTCTTTTGGGTTTGGATTAGGTTTCTTTATAAACATGGACTCTGGGAAGGGAACGGATATTTTTTCTTTTCGTTTTTCATCGAGAGATTCTTTCAATTTAAGCAATTCTTTATACTTATATTTATTACCTCCGGGATCTTTGCTCGAGCGTATTTCTACTTTCTGTTCCTTTGTTAAGGATTTTGCATAGGTTGGTGATGATGATTTTCTGATTGGTATGGTTTTCCTTTAACCTTTCTCTGGTGATGCAGCTTCGGTGTTATAAACCGCTTCGATCTCGTCAATTGATAGACTGGGAGGGTTAGTTTCTTCTATCGTCTCTGGTATTTTGGATCCAGGTTGTGCGTCCGGCTCTAAGTGCGGTAATACCCGATTTTTTGGGTTTCTTGTCGTTGTTTGCTTCTTGAGGCACGTATAAGTTAAGTGCCCCACTTCTTCACATATCCAGAAAGCCGGACGCCTTCCTGCCACCACTATTGGTAGTTTCTCCTCTTGCGCTTCGATGTAGTATGGTATCTCCTTATTCAACAAAATATCAAATGACCAGACACCATTGTACTGGTCGACGTTTACTCCAGTGATATCTCCGTATTGTAGTAGATACACCGCCAAATATTCTCCTGGTATTACACCTGGGACTTCAAAAATGGAAATAGTTGTCCGTCTCCGTCTCAGGTATTCCATCCTCAGGATGTAGTCTGGAGTGATGATCTCGTTTTTCGAGAGCTTAATACAGTCTTCTTCAGATTTAAATAGGGCTGCCCAGGTGTTGTAACTTTTTGTCTTGGTAATCCTTTCTGCTCTCATTCCCACAGTCGCAATTAACTTAGTTACAGTGTCTTTGGTTGATCTGATCAGTTTTTTGGTTTTTCTGTCTATGACAAAAAGTGAAATTGTCTTTTTGGCAAATTCATCCAATCTTAATTGTTCCACCTTGATGCGGTTTGAGGTGACATGCTCCATGCATTTCTTAGCTTCTTCAAGGAACGATTCAACGTCTATTTTAACCGCTGGCGGCTTCTCCCAAACTGCATTCTCCACCTCTTGCTTTTCCTTGGCAGGCTCCGACGGCTCACAGCTGGCAGATGCCATGGGCGATGGGTAATGAGGAAAAAAAAACCGAGAAGATCCGGCACTTAAAAAAGTAACAATGGGGGAAGAGAAGAAAGAGGAAAACAAATTTAACAATATATAACAATAATAATAACAACAACAACAGTAATAACAGAATAAGCGCAATAAATATCATCCAAAGACTTCTAGTGGGGGTATGAGACGAATGGATTCGCCAATCATTTTTATAACTAACGGCCGTGCTAAACAACCAATGAAAACGTCCCAAAGTTATTATAAAAATTGTCGAATTTTGGATTCAACCAGTTCGTCGTTTACTACGTCACGGACCGCATTTAATTCTTGGCCGCCATCTTGGTTACTGATCTGAACTACGCCGCCATCTTTGTTCAACACAATGTCTCAAAACTTAACAAAATAGGATCCTGAACAGAAGTGTGCGTTCTATCCCAACCATTATCAATGGACCAGAGGTAATCTCGTCAGCTTCAGACAAGGCCAAACTATTTGCAAAGAACTTTACAGCTAATTCTACCCTATACGACGAAGGCCATCAACTCCCCACATTTCCTCCTATAATACAGAACACTCTAGGTAACATACAAATATCTGTGCATGAGGTCACCAAGCTAATGAAGAACCTTGATTCCAGTAAAGCAAATGGCCCTGATGGCATTCCAATTATAGTGTTAAAAAAGCTTCAACCAGAACTTGCTCCCATACTTACAAAATTGTTTAAGCATTGCCTTAAGGAGAAGTGCTTTCCAACACCCTGGAAAACCTCTTCAGTATGCCCTGTATTTAAGAACTCAGGTGATAAGTCATCTCCCTCTCAGTACAGACCAAGGTTTCCTGTGTGTCATGAGTAAGTTGCTGGAATCCATATTAAATAGAGAAATAAACCACCTCAGAAGAAATAACCTTCTTAGTGACATGCAATATGGTTTCGGTTCTGCAAGATCTACCGCAGATGTGCTAACGGTTATATCTCATAGGATTAGTGAATCTCTTTACAAAGGCTTCCTTTATAGAACAATTGCTCTTGACATATCAAAGGCCTTCGACAAGGTATGGCATAAGGGCCTACTTCACAAGATTTCCAGCTACAGTATAACTGGAAATGTTCTCTCTGTCATTAAATCATTTCTCTCTGATAGGTTCATAAGAGTAGTGGTTGATGGACAAAAATCAGAAGCCTGCAGTATTAATGCTGGAGTCCCTCAAGGGTCCATCCAGCGCCCAACTCTCTTCCTGATCTACATCAATGATCTCTCTAAACACATACATAAATCATTTGTTGACCTCTATGCTGATGACACGACCATCTATGGCAACACATCAAAGGCTGTAAATGACAAAGCTCTCTCTGATTCTCTCTCCTCTGATCTCGAGCGTGTGGTTCAGTGGGGGAAGACGTGGCTGGTTACCTTTAATGCATCTAAAACCAAACTCCTATCTTTACATCATCAGCACTCTGATCCCCATCTGGCATCAATTGAAATGTATGGCTCTCGTCTAGGAGAAGCCCCATGTTTTGACAAGCTTCTGGGCTTGACCTTTACTCCTGATCTGAAATGGAACACGTACATCAAGTCTGTTGCCAAGGTCGCTAGAAAGATGGTGGGATCCTTCTACCGCTCCAGAAGATATCTCACTACTGATGCAATTCTCTATCTATATAAAAGCCAAGTACGTTCAAGGATGGAATACTGCTGCCATATCTGGGCAGGAGCTGCTAAAAACAGCCTATCCTGCCTTGACAGAGTACAAAATAGACTTCGTGGCTTAGTGGGGGATGCCCTTTTCTCTTCCCTGCAACCTCTCTCCCACAGAAGAGACGTTGCAAACCTATCTTTGTTTTATCGTTATTTCCATGGCAGGTGCTCGTCTGAACTCTAATCTCTGGTCTCCCCCTCGTCAATCTTTTACGAAAAACACTCGTCTAGCTGAATCCACTGTAAAAAACTTTCCCCACTCTTTATCTATGCCTAAATCAAAACGTAGATTCCATGAACTGCACGCCTGTGGAACTCTGTTCCGTCTGCCTGCTTTCCACCTGACTACAACCTGGATGTCTTCAAGTCCAACATAAACAAATTCCTGATGAACCGACCCCTTAAGTAGACACTTTATTAAATCTCCACACAACTGTACTGTACTTGCAATAACCATATCCCTGAGTGTCTTCCGGGCCTTCACAAGTGGTGACCACCTTGTAAAAAATAAAAAATGTATGTCTATCTAAAACTTTTGAAAGACGCGTCGGACAAAACCAGTATCGTTTTAAATCTCGAACTTTCGAACGACAAATCTCGAAAAATTGGCCAAAAACATTAGTTTCATCACCCTCAATAGGGCAATTTTCTATAAGGAGGGGTCGCTTTTTTTCGCAGATATTTTCGAAATTCATCCCCTCTTTTTGATTGATTAGCCTTAAAAGATGCCACTTTTTTTTCACGTTGTTTTCCTCCTTTGCGTTACAGGTTCGAGCCTGCCTGCCTACTACCATTTTTTTTTTTTTTTTTTTTGCCAACACACCACCCGGGCAACGCCGGACACCCAGGCTAGTATTACTATGAATGAAGAAAAAGTCACTGTTTGGGCAGCACAAGAATTCAACATCCCCGGCAGATCAAGTGAGTCAAAATCAATTGCAAATCAAATTATAAAAACATTTTCTTATCGTGATTCCCTATTACCAGGGGAAATGATCTGGAAAAGCAACAAAGCTATCACCAAGAAGTTGAAGATTTTTTATGTATAAAAGTAGAAAATAGACTAGGATCTTTTTAAAAACGTCTGTCGATCTGTCAAAAATGATTAATGAAGAAATCAGTTCGCACAGTTCTATAGTTAGAAGACGCTTAAGAATAAATGAAGAGGAGAGGGGAGAAGCAAGGATTCACGCTTAGATTCTTCTCTAAGAAAAAAGCAGCCAATGACCATAAGGATCTCTCTATAGTGATATTTCTATATGGCATATCAATCGTTTTCAGGTTATTTAATGCCGAATACAATCATTTTGGTAAAAGTTTTTTATGGTTTGAGCTGTTTATATCTTAAAATTCATGGTGTTTGATTTGTGTTGTAGAGAGAAATTGTTTTTGTTTTTGCAGTACATGATTGCGTTTTATGGAGTGAAAGGAAAAAACTCATTAATGTCTGGTGCATGTAAGGTATGGAAGCAGATATATTCTGATTTGGTGGCACCAGGTCCTTGGTATGATTCTGGCAAAGAGGGACTGCCTCGCTAGTGAGAAAACTCTTCTTTTATCAAAATGAAGTATGGTTTAGTTTGTTCATAAAAGTTTGGCATCTTCTCCTTTGGAAAAGGGGACTAATTTATTCTTGCTTGCTTGAGAGAATGTTAATAGATCCGTTCCCAACTATTTTTTTTACCGAAATAAAGTGCTCCCTTCGGCAAGCTAGTTCTTCCCAGTTTATCATCTTGTGCCAGTTGAAAATCAAGTAAATTCAACCAAGCTCCTACTCAGTTTGAGTTTAATGTCGAGGTTACTGTATAATTACCTTGGCATACTTCATTAGATCAGCCAAGTTAAGCAACATTAACCTTGCTTAGTACAAGGTGGGTGTCTATTTGGGAATACTAGGTGCCATATGTCACACCTATCTGGTTTCTTTTTTTTTTTTTTTGACTCATATTCACCTGCAACAAGGCACATTGCAACTAAGATACAAGAGGCTACTATGAATTAGGGACTACACCTACAAGTATAATCACGTTAACAAACCAGTTCAAATTAGATCACCGAAGTTAAGCAACATTGAACCTGGTCAGCACTAAAATGGGCGACCATTTGAGAATTTAAGGTGCTATATGTGCTTTCTGCTTATCTCGGCATTGTTTTCAGTCGTCCTAGACTTCTTCTTGCCACTAGACTCAAGCAATGGCAATTCAGGAAAAGTATGGTAAGAGATTGTGCAACCCTTGCCTCTCAATTACACCCACAACCACCTTTATGGGGTATCTACTGTCTTTCGGGACTGCACGGAGATTTTTTTTTGTTTTTTAAATATCTACAAGAACACTCTAAACGGAGAAGAGCAAGCCAGCATGATATCTGGGCACACTGCATTTAAATTTTTGCATGTTAGTACAGTCCGGGAAGCAAGAAACAAAGAGGGAATTCCAAAATGTGTCAGTTTTGAGAGAAGAAACTATCAAAATAGAGGGCTCTCTAGCATCGAAGGATTGCTACAGTGAAGTCATGGGATTTTGATTCTTGTCAGGTTAGTCAAGAGTATTTCCGTTAATCAGGGGTATTTACTTAGAAGGGGCAATAGTGCTACGAGTTTGTCTGAGCACAAAACAAGCACAGGGATGTAACATTGCAGTGAGGAGACACAAGATGGAATTTAGTTGACAGTTTAAGGTCTATTAGAATGGAGACTCATGAATTCTGAATGTTTTTCTAGAATAGCAGAAGAAGCAGTCTTAGTGTTGCCAGTGTGGTGACTACAGCACAACACCTGAATAAGGTGAAAAGAAACCAGGGAGGAGTATCTTCTGTAGAAGTTATCAAAAACCCTGATGATGATGATAGCCTAACTTCTTTCAACATGCATGATCATTTAAGAAAAAATTGTTTCTACCAATATTTACCCAATCTTAGCCCCAGAAGAAATAGGACCAAATATGCACAGGTATAAGTTTTTAAGTTTTTGAAATAAGGATTGATTATTTGGATTACCATTTTTAATGGTTGAAAAAAATAACAATTAAAATTTTGTTCTCTTACGTATATTTTTATTTTCTTAAAAAGGAAAATAATAATAAAAAAAGAAATAAATATCATTTCAAAAAATTAGAGATATCTAAATTTTCGTAAGGGCTTCCATCACTTTTGCATGAAAATAAATTAAACTCAATATAGTCCATATTTGTGCTCAATCGTTAGTTCTATAAGAGTTAATATAAAATATTTTATTTTAAAACTATACAAATACATGTTTGGTGTGCGATGTTTCTTTGGTCTGAACATATGGGTTATGTAATAAAAACCATCTAGACAAGATAACCATTTCCACAGATCCAGTGAATTGCTTTTTTCGCCAGTTTATTACTAATAATTCTTCAAATCTTTGACAACTAAACGGTTCTGAAGATATGGTCTGATAAGAATAAGATGGTTTCTAGCACAGAAGCCGTATGTCAATATCAATGCAATCATGGTACAGACACTAATGTACGATCTTTAAATATGTTTGTATATGTGAAAAGAGAGGAGAAATATTTTAGAAGCCTAAAGCATTCTGATACTTTTCAGTGCAAAAGAATAAATCAAATGAAACGTTTGCATTATATGTTACTGTTTTTATCAACAAATTAAATATTTTTTTCCTGGAAATTGGAAAAAAGACTATGATTATCTTTTTTTCAAATATGCACACGAATATATATATATATATATATATATATATATATATATATATATATATATATAAATATATAAGTGAAAGTGTCTGTCTGTGTGCCTGTGTACTATATATATATATATATATATATATATATATATATATATATATATATATACACTAGCAAAAGTACCCGTCGTTGAATAGGTTCAAAAACAGCCTACAGAAAATGGACTCTGATTTATGAAAGTATGATAGGTTATGAAAAGGAAGGGTTGTAAGGAGATAGCTTCGAATTTCGGGGTATCAAAACCAAAGCAAAATATGATGAAAGTAAAAATAAAATAGATAAACCCCATAATTTATTATACCATACCTGTTCAAACTGAAACACTTATCACAATATTCTGTGGATCTATATTAAAAAACCTTGTTAAACTTTATCACATATTTCCATTCTATGGAGGTCAGGCGCGAACGAACACTCCATAATTTTATTATACCATATTTCTTCAAACTGAAACATAATTATCAGAGTATACTTACGCAGGTAGATATGAAAAGTCTTTATTAAAGTTTGTGCCTATTTCCATTCTATAGAGGCCAGGCGTGAACGCAGACCCCACAATTTTATTATACCATCCCTATTTAAATTAAAACATACTTATCAAAGTATTATTATGTACATCTATATCAAAAACACTTGTAAACGTTATTTTTTTAAATTTTTAAATTTTTTATTTCCATACTTTGTGGACCAGGGGCGTACGCAGACCCCACAATTTTAATGAACCACCATTCTGCCAGATCAAACATACGCATTCCTGTGTCTCGATACATTTTCTATCATTATATGTGATTATTTTTTTTTAAAATAGTCAACCATATAGGAGCCTATTTGTGACCACACACACAGCTTTATATTATAGATATATACCAATAACATGAAAAATAATTTTTTAGGAATCAGAACAGAGCCGAGCCAGGATGTAAGATCTTGCATGTACAAATAGGTGGATATCGTCAAGATAAAACTTCATAACAACAATTAAAATAGATATAGCACTCGAGTTTCATTCTTGTTCCATGCATTTATATCTAGAACTCGCATCCTAATGTCAAAATCCGAATCCTAGCTAATTTGAATTCGTATGCAGATATAATTTATCGTTTATTTATGTAATAAATCGTTGCATTTTTTTTTTTTTTTTTTACAAGGGTGTCACCACTTATCAAGGCCCAGAGGCCACTCGAGGATAAGGATTAATAGGTATACATTAGTTGTACATACTTTTGTTGCATAAAGGAGCTAAATAAAAAAAAAAATTTCAAAAAAACTAACCAAAAATAATTCTTTGATACTGATATGTCCTGCGAAATGAATATATTCGTTTGAAGCAGCTGAGTAAACTTAGCTATCTATTGGAATAATATTTTGGTAAACCCTCTTACTGAACAAGTGTTCATGGCATGACCTAAGCATAAAACCAGCCAATCATATTCTTCGGATGTACTGATATTCATTACATTAGTTTCAACTCAGAAAATAGTTATTCATTCTCATTTATCAAAAACATCACTCATGGAAACGTATAGGGAAAGAACATTCTTCTGACAACTGAATCTACTGTGAAACTGCAGTAAAATGTTAAAACCCTTTCAATTAGTTATTGCTATGTGTGTGCGCATGTCATACCTCTAACATATTAACAAAATTCAATCGTACACTATATCTAGACAGAAGTTCCCCATACTCATATCTCATATGAACAATTCTGAAAAATTCTTCGGACTCTGCTCCAATAACCCTATTCTTGAAAGTTGCTGGATTATATAATATTGTGTTTTGCATTGAAACACTTTATTTGTAACAACATGTTGAGGTTGTTTTTGTTTGTTTTCCATACTACACAGTTCCAAATCATATGATGATAGGGTGGTCAACCACTTGTTGATGCAGCAACATAATTAAAAAAAATGACTCGGAAGTCTACTTAATCTTATCTCTTTGCCAAATCACCATTTCTCTTTTCTATTCGCTTTAATTGTATTAGCGGTACTACTCGCAGCAGCAATTCCAAATGACCAGAAAAGTAATTTACAATTTTGAATCTGTGCTTTAAGCTTGGTGCTGATTGATATAAGCATTTAACTTCCTTTCTGGCATGCTCAATCAGAGGCAATGTTACAGGTGAGCTGAACATGTGACAAAAGGTTATAAAAGTGCTAACACACTGCTAACTTTGTCTTGTATTGTCTAGTACAAGGCGCGGTCAACAACTTCATGTTGTTCAAACCAATTTCAAAATCTCTTTCTTAGAACATAACAAACCTTAGACATTTGAATTTCAACAATAAACCTCAACAATTCAGTATAGCGACCACTGCACACACATCCACATGGTATAACATACACACACACACACATTTTTATACTATTTATTAGTACTCAATATGGTTTCCGTTCTGCTAGATCTACAGCAGATGTCCTTACAGTTATATCGCATAGGATTAGCAAATCTCTCGACGGTGGCAATCTTTCTAGGGCAATTGCTCTTGACATATCTAAAGCCTTTGATAGGGTATGGCATAAAGGTTTACTTCATAAGATCGCTAGCTATGGTATAGCTGGAAAAGTCTTCTCAATTATTAAATCATTTCTTTCTGATAGGTTCATAAGAGTAGTAGTTGAGGGCAAAAATCAGAAGCTCACAGTATTAATGCCGGTGTCCCTCAGGGATCCATCCTGGGCCCAACTCTTTTCCTGATCTACATTAATGATCTTCCAAATCATATCCTTACATCATTTGTAGACATTTATGCTGACGACACTACCATTTATGGTACCACATCTAAGACAGTAAACGACCAAGTTCTCTCCAATTCTCTCTCTCCTCTGATCTTGAGCACGTAGTACAATGGGGAAAGGAGTGGCTGGTTACTTTTAATGCATCTAAAACCAAGCTTCTCTCTTTACATCATCAACATTCTAATTCACATTTGTCATCAATTGAAATGAATGGCTCTCGTCTTCAGGAGGCCTCAAGTTTTGACAAGCTTCTGGGCTTGACCATTACTCCTGATCTTAAATGGAACACGTATATCAAATCTGTTGCCAAGGCCGCTGGAAAAATGGTGGGATCTTTCTATCGATTCAGTAGATATCTCACTGCTGATGCTATTCTCTACCTATATAAGAGCCAGGTACGTCCAAGGATGGAATACTGTTGCCACATCTGGGCAGGAGCTGCTAGAAAGGACTTGTCCTGCCTTGATAGAGTTCAAAATAGACTTCGTAGCCTCGTAGGAGATGTCCTTTTCTCCTCCTTGCAACCTCTATCTCACAGAAGAGATGTTGCGAGTTTGTCTCTGATGTATCGTTATTTTCATGGAAAGTGTTCAACTGAGCTTCAATCTAAGGTCCCCCCTCGCCAAACTTTCACAAGAAACACTCGTCTAGCTGTAAACACTATCAATAATTTCCCCCACTCTTTATCTGTGCCTAAACCTAAACGTAGATTCCATGAACAAAGCTTCTTTCTTAGAACTGCACGCCTGTGGAATTGTCTTCCGTTTTCCTGCTTTCCGGCTGACTACAATATGGTTGTGTTCAAGTCTAAAGTAAATAAGTTCTTGATGAGCCGTTCCATATAAGTTATTAAATTTACCAAATTTTCATTACTAATGATTACTATATTGACCAATTTCTACTGTACACTCTTTAACTCTTATCCTTGAGTGGCCTCTGGGCCTTGATAATGTGGTGATGCCTTTGTAAAAAAAAAACAAAAAAAAAACTACTTATTATTATGTATATAATATATAAATAATATAATAATACATAAATATAATAATAATAATAGTATATATATATATATATATATATATATATATATATATATATATATATATATATATATATAAACTTTAACAGACATATTTTTTCCAGGAAGAATATTAATTGAGTCATATCTTTTTAAAAATATATTAACGGCTATATGACGTTAATCAAAAACTTGATATGTATGTTTATATAGTGGTTTTCCATGGTGTTGAATTCAAATATACATGTCTTAAGCCATGAAACTGCACCGTTTATCCATTTTCACTGGGATTCGGCGTTTCCCGGAGCTCAAAAGGGATTACAAATGCCCCAAAATTGCAAAGAAATTACACCTTTTACGCCATAACTTTTGTTCCATCCATTAGACTTTTTCGTAAACTTGGCAAAAATGTGAAAGCAACATTAGCCCTTCACACTTCTCACATTCATCATTTCTTCACTATTTTTTGTGGTGTCATCTCACATGCAGCAACAGAGGGGGACTACGCAGGCACGGCTTGTTTCAAACGTTTTTGTTGAGAACAAACTTCAGCTTCTTAAGGAAGTGGTGGTGGTACACTGCAAGAAAGTGACGAACTGTGAAGCGGTTTTGTAGTGGCAGTAGGGTATCAGCAGACTGCTAGCTTCTGTAGATAGGCCACCAGTGAGTGAGACACTGAGGTCACATGAAGGCTGGAGGGGTTTATGATAAGCATTTCAAAACGTTTGTCTATGAAAAGTACATTTTATGTAGATGTCTTGAGTATTTTCAATTTTTAGTCCACTGAGAACTTGGATTTGGACTTTAGAATTCACTCTCGTCCGTTCCAAAATTCTCAATAACTACTCAGTATATTTTCCTGAAATTTTGCATGAAGTTACAAGTACCCAGGGGAGGAAATGTAACATTCTCGGATTTTTGATAAAAATTCTGGTTGCGTCACAGGGGCGTCCAAAAGGGGTGAAACTGGTCCAAAATAGCACTTTTCAAGACATAAAATCTTTTCTGACCGTTAGATTTTACTGAAAATAACCCCAAAGCAAGATAACATGGACATACATCTGGAAAATTAATATTTGACCCTGGGAAAATTCTGGGGCTTGAGCCCCAGGATGTTTTAGGGGTGAAAAAACACACCTTTGGGGCTAATGTTTATTTTTCTCCTAAAATTCAATCATCAGTCAGGGGATTATATAGTTTTTTTACATTTGTTTTCTGATGTATTATCTTTGTGTTTTATTTATGGTTTGTCTGACTTTGGAGGGGAAGACAGTTATGTTTTTTTGTAGATGTTGGATATTGCGTTAGTCAACATTAGATGTTATAATAAATAATGATTTATAATAGTAAGATTGTACATCTAGAAAACAAAATAGTTTAAGGATCCTAAAAATCATACTAGAATTGACTGCAAATATCTTTGGCATCATGGATAAAGCACTTTATAAAATTCAGTTGTAAAGTTATGCTCTTCTGGAGGTTGAAAATTCAAACACAAAATAGCAAATTACTTAGGATTTTGATGCAATCACGGCTGATGAAACGAAAGCATTTTAACCTTGTGGATTAAATAACAGGTTCCACTCAAAGTTTTCAACATCAATAGAAAGACTCTTGAGCTTGACAAGATACACATGAAAAAGGTCAGAGGTTACATCGACCGAAACGTTGTGAAACTAACACTTCATGTAATACGAATAATCAATCCTCATCTCAAAAATTCAGTGTAATATTGAGAGGAACTCTCATTAAGTTGCCACTGTGAAACCCGACATAGTTATATGGAATAAGTCAGAGTGAGTTGCAACCTTGGTTGAAGTGAATGTCCCTAATGATGGAGGTCTGAACAGAGCTGAAAGAGAGAAACAGACCAAATATCAAGGTCTCATGTATGATATGAAAAGAAACTGGAATCTTAGGGAGATATCAATCATACCAGTTATTATAGATGCCACAGGGCTTATGAAGAAGAACCTGAAGTCCTACCTAACTAATATTCCTGGTGCAAAAGAGATCCAGACAATTGCACTTTAGGGAACAGTGAGGATATAAAAAAGAGCTCTCGGTTGGTTTTACTAAAAAGTAGGGGAATGTTGACAGCTGGTTTGGCTGCTCCATACCCAGCATTTCAATCTTCAAAGGAAGAAAATGAAAACAAAAACACAAGAATAAAATGCTTATCCAACTGATTAAATCTGTTTACCATCTTCATTTTCCTTCTGTTTAATGTCATTAAATTTTGGCTTTAAAAACAAGTCTGCAGCCATGCATGCAAATTACTGACACCTAATAAAACCCATACATGCACTGTTGACTTCTTGCAAATCGCCACTTGACATGCATGACATGGCATTGTCTCCGGCATCTTTTGTTACAAGTCGATTCTATGTGTTAAACAGAACATGTCACTCTTATTACATTTAATCGACTTATCTGTACAGAAAATTAATTATGTATTATCCTGAATTTCCATCTTTAAAATTGATTGTCTATTTCTTCTGTATCAGATGGCAGTTTCGTGTTTCTGGATTTTTGAGATGAGAATCGACATATTATTATGAATTCTTTGGACCACTGTTGGCCCCTTGACTTCTTGTTACAACATTTTCGTTAATATAACCTCTGCAAAAACTTGTGGTGTAATGGATAAAGTACCTGGTAAATTCAATTGTAAGTTACATTCTTCTGGAGGGTGAATGTTCAAATCTCAATGCAGGCAACACTAAAAACAAAATACAATTGTGAATTACTTAGGACCAGTCAACAAAATAAGAGCATGCTACCACTGAGAATTAAATAAATTCAAAATTATGTGCAGATTATGGAGTTCAACCTGAAACGCTGTGATGAAAACAGTACCCGTATAATCCGAATAATATGTTAGTTTTATGTCATAGACAAAATAAAAATAATAGATCAAAACTAAAATAAAATAAACTGGCACTGCAACCACGTAATGCATACATTCACCTAACTCATAATACATACGTGGATCTGAATACAAACTAGCTTTGAAAAGGAGGTGATTAATCTTGAAATATCAGAAAACATTCTATGTAACATGATTGATTAAAGATTAAAAAAAAAAAGTATAGAAATTAAAAATAATACATGTTTCATATTCTAATCGGTTCCAGCAGCCTCTTCAGTCAATTCCCAATGTGTGTTTTCAGAAAATGTGCATTCATTTTATTACCTCTTCAAACTTGGTACATTTTTCTAAGAAAACTGTTCCTCCCATTTACAAAAGAGGTCGCAGGAATTTTCACTCTCACGTCATTAATAGATTATTCTTTGAGATCAGCAAACAGTCAGTAGAGGTTTGAAACAGCACACTGTCTTTGTTAAAGAAACCGTATTAACTGTAGAGAAAAATCACACCTTACTTGGTTAGCCTGTTTCAAAAGGTCGGTCGTGTAAAAAAAAAAAGGGGAAAGAAAAGCTAAAATGACGACACCCAAAGGGTTTTATGGATGACGGTCACGTGAGCAATGCAGAATTCTCGCTGTTTCTATGCAAATGAGACAGTTGAATAAAAACGGACGTGAAGTGAACAGACGGACGAGTTGGAAGAAGACGTGCTTCATAAGTCGTCGTGTGCAAGTCAACTTGAAAAAGTGTTCAGTTTTGGAGTTGGGAGTTTTGACAACAGTGTCGAATTTACCTGAGAAATTGTGAGTTTAATCATCTATATATATATATAAAAGCGAAAATGTGTGTTTGTGTATTTGTGTGTCTCGCAAAACCTTTCGACAGAGGCAACGGATTTTCGCCAGATCGGTATCATTTTCAAGCTCGAACCTTCCGACGACAAATATCGTAAAATTGGCTAAAACATTCTGTTCCTTCATCCTCACTATTCGCTTTTTTACAGGGAGAGGTGAAAAAAATCGTTCTTTCATGACAAAATAACTTCTACGCATGCGTCAACACGCGCAAAAGACGTTACGCGTTTATATTATAATACCTTTCATATATTAGAAAACTGACCTACATTCGCCCACGCATTCATAGCACAATGGTTAAAGTGACAGCGCCGTTATCTTAAGATTGCAGGTTTGATCTGAGGTATCAGATATTTCTTTTTTCGATTTTTAACCTTTTAATATTGAAACAGGGTTATTTATGCCGTTTTTTTTCCGTTTTTTGCTGTTTTTTTTGTTTTTGTTTTTTTCGAACACGTTCATTTTTTTTTTTTTACTTTTTTTGGTTTTTGTTTTTCCGATGTTTTTTAAAAAAGATTTACGTTCGTTTGCTGTTTTTTTTTTTTTGTTTTGGTCTTTCCGATTTTTTAAAAGTTTAAACAGGGTTATTACTCTGTTTATTCTTTACCCCCCCCCTACACAAACCTCCAAAGACCCGGGCAACACCGGGTACCCCCGCTAGTATTAATATAAAAGACAGCATCATTATTAATTAGCATGGATATGATAAACATGGACATAGCTAGGTTTCTTTGAAAGTGTTATAGTTAATCAAAGTGGATTGAAACGTGGAAGAATTACTGTACCATAATTGGCAGAAAGATATAAAAATGAGTAAGTTTTGAAAACCGATTTTTAATCTTTTTAATAATTAATAATTTAATGGTGGCGATTGATCAGTTGAATAATTATTTAAATATGTTTACCATTTACAAAAAAAAAATGTCGCTATCTATAATATAAATCCCGCCTGTCTGTTTAAATGTATGTATGTATGTATGTATGTTTGTATGTCTGCCTAAAACTTTCAGAGGCAACAGATTTTCACGAGATCAGTATCGTTTTGAAGCGCAACCCTTCGGATGACAAATATTGAAGAATTGGGTAAAAACATTAATTCCTTCACCCTCAACTGGGCACTTTTCTACAAGGATGCATCGCCTTTTTCACCAATATTTTTGAAAGCCATCCCCTCTTTTCGATTGACTAGCCTTAATTTAAACTTTCGTCACTTGCAGTTTGGCTATGGACACAGTGGCAAAGACGTCACGTTTTTTTGTTTTTTTTTAACGTTTTTTTCCTCCCTTGCTGTATGGGTTCGAGCCTGCCTGCCTACTACGACATCGAGCCTGTCTTTGTTTTATCGTTATTTCTATGGCAAGTACTCGTCTAAGCTCCAATCTCTGGTCCCCCCTCGCCAGTCTTTCACGATAAACACCCGTCTAGCTGAAGCCACTGTCAATAATTTTCCCCACTCTTTATCTGTGCCTAAATCAAAACGTAGATTCCATGAACAAAGCTTCTTTCTTAGAATTGCACGCCAGTGGAACTTTCTTCCGTTTCCCACCTGACTACAACATAAATAAATTCCTGATGAACCGCCCCCTTAAGTAAGACAGTTTATCAAATCTCCAATACTAACGATTACTATGACACTATCCCATTGATTACTGCACACGCAATAACCCTTATCCCCAAATGGCTTCAGGACCTTTATATGTGATGGCCTCCATCTAAAAAAAAAAAATAAAATTTTTTTTTTTTTTTCTCTCAGTGTACACCTCCAAACATCCAAGCAACGCTGGGCACCAAGGCTATTACAGAAATAGAATTTGAGTGGGAATTATTAAGTATTACATCATTCTGATAATCCCGAACTTAATAATTCTTTCAATATTAATAGGTCCTGGATATGACCTTAAACTATATCCAGTGGTGAGGCCCAAGCTTGCGGGCTTTGGGGAGTGTGGAACCACCCTTTAATTGCCATTGCTCCCAGGTCCACTCTGACCCGGAGTGGTAGTACCTGTTAGGGTCCCAACTATGGGTTAAATAGAAACCGACTTGAAAACAACAAATATATTCTATTAAAAAATCTTTCTTCAAAATCTTTGAATTTGGCATTAAATAACCTGAAAAGGGTTGATATGCCGTAAAACAAGAAACAACCAACCAACCAAATCAATATTAATAAGCCTCAAAATCGTTGGTATGCTGCAATGGATTGAACGCAAATCAAAGTAGAAGTATAACTTAAATATAAGACGAGAAAACCAAATAATAGCAGCATTCGCTTGACTCGTCTAAAGCTGGTAAGTTTACTCGATCCAAAGTAATTTGGTCTCACTGATGGCCTGCAAAAAACGAATGACTGACTGGGGAAGTCTGAAGGAATTATTTGTTCAAACAATTTCCTCCTTAGATGACATGGTCAAAGATAAAAAAAAAAAAAAATTACGCAAGCAAAAGAAAAACTTGCAAGGTTTTATGAACAACCAATATAGAACAGATGGCATCAATAAGCCACAAGAACAGATGGGAATCGCTTTGAAAGTAAAAAGAGCAGATCAATTATCCTCTTCATATACTTTTAATGGTTTTTCATTGAGGAACATTTACAGTCAGTCTCTGTGTCTGCTTGTGCTTTATATTTATATACATACAGACATACACACATGTATGTGCATATATATATATATATATATATATATATATATATATATATACATATATATATATTAGTGATTCACAGACAGCCATTACGTTATTATAAATCATCAGTGTGGTTTAAACATATCATCACAAGAATAAAAGCCATTTCTATGGAGAACATAGTTTGATTTCTTCCATCCGTTTCACACACTAGTAGCATTAGTATTAAGCTAACTACAGCATCTTAAACATTTTATACACATATATATTATAAAAGTGACCTATTCTGTGGAACGATTTCTACGAAACTACTGTCAATATTTGGTCTACAGACTTGAAACTTAATATTTGGGGTATTCGGAAAATCGATTTTATTTTTAGCCCTACTAAAATAGCTGATTAGGGGTTAAAATTGAAAAATTGGAACTTGTCAGGTTTAATTTGACATAAATTGCATGCAATATACATTTACATGTTAAACCGTTAATTTGTCAAGTTTTGATTTGTATTGGATCAGAAAGTAGGGAATACTACTAGAGCGTTAAATGTTTCTACATTGGAGACAATATAATAATCAATAGAGAATATGAAATCTGCATAAATTAAATCATATTTAAGTCTATTTTACCATCGGGCAACTCCGGCGGTCTGCCAGTACACATATATCATAATTCAATAGAATACAAAATTGTTGTCAATATTTTTTTGATCATACTCCTAAAATCGAATATTAACAAATATGGTGCACATATGTTTCAAAACCTGTTTATGATTGGACAAACAGTTTTAATTTCTGAAACGTATGAACACAATAATATTTATTGATGTTGAATTTTTGGATTTAAAAATATTAATTATGCCATACATTCTGTATTTTATTGAGTTATAACTCATGAGCTCTGTGGGATTTATAGTTTTAACCATTGAGATAAATTTACCCACAGTTTCCATAGGGATTTGGAATGTTTTATTTTTTATGTAATTTAAGGTTTGTTTTTGTCTTTTTATGATAAAACTAAGTTTTTATTTGATATATATATATATGTTTTTATTATTTCAACCTCAGGGTTTTTTTTTTTTTTTTTTTTTTTGCTTAAATCAGCATAAACGTTAGGTTTTACCCCGTTCTTTTCCTCCTTTGAGGTATGGGTTCGAGCCTGCCTTCCTACTACCACGTTTTTTTTTTATTTTTGCTCAACATACACATCCAAACACCCTGGAAACGCCGGGCGCCCATGCTAGTGTATATATATATTTATAAAAGTGAAAGTGTCTGTGTGTGTACATTTCTCTACGCAATAAATCTGTCAATTTTTAGTCTACAGACTCAGCATTTGATATACAGAGTACTGAGATTGGGGAACATTTTAGTGATCCGTTTTCGGCCAGAAATTTGGCTGTTAAGGGGTCAAAGTTCAACGATTTTAACTTTGAGAACTCTACCAAACTCTTCCGACAATTTTGGGTCTACACACTTGAAGTTTTAGATATAGGTTCCTTGGACATGGATCTAAATTAATAACGATTTGAGCTCTCTACATTTCTCTACAGAATAACTCCGTCAATTTTCAGACTCGAAATTTGATATACAAAGACTTGAAATTACTCACTAAAGAATATAGTTGTATCTAAAATTAGAATCATTCACAGACAGCAGTTCTATAGAACCACCAGCACACAGTCGCCAAGAACCAAAATCTGATAATTTTTCCTCTACTTCAGTCATATACCAGATGCAGTCTGGGATTCGTTAACGTCATCTTTATTTAATGTTAATTTTATTTTTATTTCGGACTATTAGTCTCATCCTTATTAGTTGTTTTTTTTTTGTTTTTTTAATCTTTTTATTGGTTCACAACGTTTCGGCCAACTTCCTCTGGCCTTCGTCAGGTGGTAACCGCGACGGATAGGAACTTCGAATCTCCTAACTGCATTCTCAGCCATCACTGCCACCCGTAGTTGTTGTCGTCTCACCACATTTTTGACCAATTACCTCTGGCACGCTTTGGGTGGGATTGAAACCGCTATCTTCAGACAATGTTCATCTGGAACCGTAGAGATTCAACGTCTCTATCAACTGCGCCACGGGCCCCGAAGGGCGATCAAGGTTGGATTCTTTGATCTTATAAATCCACATTTATTTATTATCTGTTGGCCGAAACGTTGTGAACCAATAAAAAGATTAAAAAAAAAACAACAATTAATAAAGATGAGACTAATAGTCCGAAATAAAAATAAAATTAACATATAATGCTCATCTCAAAATAAATTCCAATTAAGGAATAATATATATATATATATATATATCTTTATTTAAATTTATGAATTAAAACAAATAGTATTCAAGTCAGAGGCATTACAAAGAAACAAACTCTAAATGTAAAGGAGATACTTTTTAGGGTTTTCTGTCATTACTTAAAATTGTCTCCATTTTAATAATATTCTGTGTCAGAATAATTATGTTTAAATAGCTGCAACTTAGCATATGGCATTACTCTTTAAATGAGCTTAGCACTCTATGCAGTTGAATGTGAGCATGTATAATTATGAAAATTTTCCTGTCTTTGTACTAATATTAATAGAATAGGAGTAATAGGCCCTAACTGTTGAAATTGGTTTTGAATAGTGACTTAAAGCACTTGCTCGTCTGTCCACACTGATATGCTGTTTATGAATAACAAATCTACATTGATGTGAGGATGTTTGCTCTTAGTTATTAAATAAATTTTTATTTATACAAATAATTTTTATTTATCTTTTAGATTTTATCTATTCAATTTTTTTTTTCTTTTTTACATGGAGTTCACCACTTATCAAGGCCCAATGGCCACTCAGGGATAAGGGTGATTGTGTCTACAGTAATCAAAGAGATAGTGTATTGGAGAAATTGTGAGGTGTCATTACTTAGGGGGGCGGTTCATCAGGAATTTGTTTGTGTTGGACTTGAAGACATCCAGGTTGAAGTCGGGAAGGAAACAAGCAAGCGGAACAGAGTTCTACAGGTGTACAGTTCTAAGAAAGAAGCTTTGTTCATGGTATCTACGCTTTGATTTAGGCACAGATAGGGAGTGGGGAAAATTATTGACGGTGGTTTTAGCTAGTCGGGTGTTTTTTGAAAAAGATTGGCGAGGGGAGGGACCAGAGAATGGAGCTCAGACGAGCACCTGCCATGGAAATAACGATAGAACAATGACAGGCTTGCTACGTCTCTTCTGTGGGAAAGAGGTTGCAGGGTAGAGAAAAGGGCATCCCCCACCAAGCCACAGAGTCTATTTTGTACTCTGTCAAGGCAAGATAGGCTGTTTTTAGCAGCCCCCACCCAGATGTGGCAGTAGTACTCCATCTTTGGACGTACTTGGCTCTTATATAGATAGAGAATTGCATCGTTAGTGAGATATTTTCTGGAGCGGTAGAAGGATCCCACCATTTTCCCAGCAACCTTGGCCACAGACTTGATGTATGTGTTCCATTTAAGATCAGGTGTAAAGGTCAAACCCAGGAGAAGGCATTGCCAGGGCCGCTGCAAGAAAGGTGGGCTCTCTCTACCGTGCTAGAAAACTACTAACACCCGAAAGTATCCTGTACCTCTATAAGGCCACCATTCGCCCATGTATGGAGTATTGCTGCCACATTTGGGCTGGTGCATCTGCTACTAGTCTCTCGCTCCTTGACAAGATTCAAAAGAGAGTCGCAAACCTGATAGGCCCTGAACTGGCATCTAAGCTTCAGCCTCTGTCCCATCGACGAAATGTTGCATCCCTCTGCCTTTTCTACAAGTATTTTAGTGGTGAATGCTCTGACAAACTGCAATCACTTGTGCCCCCACGACGTGAGCACCCTCGACAAACCCGACAGGCTGCTAAATCCCACCCCCACACTGTAGAGATCCCTAGATGTAAAAGATCTTTTTACTCCAATAGTTTCTTCCCCAGAACCGCTAAACTCTAGAATTCCATTCCAGGTCCCTGCTTCCCCAACAGTACTGACGTGCGGAAGTTCAAGTGTAACGTGAACCGACATCTTGCTGCCCGAATTCCTACATAGTACCCCAGTAGTTGTTGCCCCTGATAGTAGCCCCCTACACCAAAGTGGCAATGGGCCTTGTTTGGGGTGAAAATGTAATAAAAAAAAAAAGAAGCTTATGAAAGCCTGGAGCCTCCCTTAGACGAGAGCCATCCATTTCAATTGATGCCAGATGGGGATCAAATCCTGAACCCGTTTCAGAACAAAATATCCAATTACTCTTTGAATTAAAGAGTTATCTTAAAACTGATACCTAGAAGAAATACTTTATTCACCAAGACATTTAATTCTATCAAATAGATAGGCGTTACATATAAGAAGTTTTCTGTATATATATCCTGCTAAAAGTAAAATCTACAAAACAAATTTATAAGACGGTTCTTAGGCAAGAATGCTCTACAATTTTTAATGCAACTGTGAGAACATGAGAATTAACAGCGAACCGGATGCTAACGTCTCCAGCATAAGAGACAAAATGAAAAATCGTCTTTTGCACATGGCTCCACGCATCGTTTCCGTTTGGAAAAAGAAAAATAAGATAACCACAAAAGAATTATTAACCAATGGCAGAGCTCCACGCCTAAAATAAAGGCCTAGAAAATTACAGTCAGTGGGAGCCGATGTGCCCCTATAAAACGAGGCATTTTTAGGGAACGAGAGAAAGAAGGAGAAAAACACAGGAGGCGAAGACGCCGTGCTGCTAGTTGTTGATGAAAGTAGTCGCCGCTTTCAAGTTAAAAGCCTGGACACGTATCACCAAAGTAGCACGACCGGCCACCCACTTACCACCCCCATCGTCCGAAAGATAAGTACGCTTACGAACAGTCATTCTTTGTTTAATTATACAAGCCTACAAAAGTTCATTCCTTATCAATGCATAGACACCTACAAACATCCTACGAACACTTTACCTCTTCTAATTAAAACTGTCATTAATAAATAAAACCGGTTCTCAACTTCAATATTCGTCTGTCCTTAATTGCATGGAGTCAGATTCTACATATTTCAAACGTTGTCAATTAAATGTATTCCTTGTTGTGACCTCTATGGCCTCATTTCCTTCACCCCTTCTCCATCTTTAAACCAACCAAAAAAACCTCAGGGCCATACAACTAATTCAGGTGTTTTATTTATGAATAGACTATTCCTAATTAAGAACTCTCAGAAAACAGATTTTGTTTTAAACCATAATGAACTTAAAGTATTAAACTGTGAAATTAATAACTTTTTCTGGAATTGTTATTTCCACAGTCTTTGTAAACAAGAGACATATCGTATAGTTTTTGCTTTCAATACCATGTAATCTTTCTATTTCCAATTTACTTATAAGATGTTTTTAGGAAGGTTCGCATGCAAAGAACTAACATTTACTGGACAGCATGGGTTATTAACTTACAATGTAAATACTCGCTAAGATAGAGTAAGAGGTTATAATGCACTAGCAGGAAAACCTAAATTTGCTCAGGATTCAATGAGGATCAACAAATGTTCTAAACTTCTAATATTTGTATTGTCAGCAAAATCAGTGAAATCATCCATTTGTCAATTAAATCTCTAGTCGGGAACCCACCTTAGTACACTAGGTAAAAGTTAACATGCCTCCCTGCAGTGACTTCACAATACATTGTAGTCTACATTGTGCTGTAGAGAGCCTACTGTTGATTTTATAAAATTATTTTTATATAATGACTTTAATTAAAGTTTAAAATGCAAAAGTAAAGTATCATGGTTCGATTGTGCTCTAAACAGAAACATTCATCTTGAATGCGCTCCTGTCTTATCAAAGAACCTACTGTTGATTTTATATATTGAGCCCTTCTGCTTATGC
This sequence comes from Euprymna scolopes, assembly GCF_053919585.1. NCBI lineage: Eukaryota > Metazoa > Mollusca > Cephalopoda > Sepiida > Sepiolidae > Euprymna > Euprymna scolopes. The sequence continues at coordinate 30,160,248 of NC_136482.1, forward strand.
AGTTATAAAACTTTTCAAATGCACTTGTAATGTTAGGCTATATAGAAGTGTTAACTTTGGTCAAAATCAGAGCGTTCTTTCTTTAATGGGATTTTTTTTTCGATTATCGACTTTAGACATTTGTCAAAGGAATTCCTATACAAAACCTATATAAGAACACTCTCAAATAGATAAAGTAGATTTGCGTGAAATTTCATAAATTTTCGAATTCATAGAGAACTTACAACACACACAAAGTGCCTTATATATATATATATATATATATATATATATATATATATATATATATATATATATATATAATATAAAGCTGAACGTCAGTGTGTGTGTCTGGTCACGAATAGGCTCCTATATGGTTGACTATTATAGAAAACTGATCACATATAATGATAGAAGATGTATCGATACACAGGAATGCATACGTTTGATCTGGGATAATGATGATTCATTGAGATTTTAGGGTCTGCGTACGCGCCTGGTCCACAAAGTAAGGAAATAAAAAATTTAAAAATTAAAGAAAACGTTTTCAAGTGTTTTTGATATAGCTGTACATAATAATACTTTGATAAGTATGTTTTAACTTAAATAGGGATGGTATAATAAAATTGTGGGGTCTGCGTTCGCGCCTGGCCTCCATAGAATGGAAATAGGCACAAACTTTAATAAAGACTTTTCATATCTACCTGTGTAAGTATACTTTGATAATTATGTTTCAGTTTGAAGAAATATGGTATAATAAAGTTATCGTGTGTTTGTTCGTGCCTGACCTCCATAGAATGGAAATATATCACAAAGTTTAACAAGGTTTTTTAATATAGATCCACAGAATATTGTGATAAGTGTTTCGGTGTGAACAGGTATGGTATAATAAATTATGGGGTTTATCTATTTTATTTTTACTTTCATCATATTTTGCTTTGGTTTTGATACCCCGAAATTCGAAGCTATCTCTTTACAACCCTTCCTTTTCATAACATATCATACTTTCATAAATCAGAGTCCATTTTCTGCAGGCTGTTTTTGAACCCAGTCAACGACGAGTACTTTTGCTAGTATATATATATCTATATATAGATATATATATATAAGTAAATATTGTCTTATTTATTGGTTACCATTTATCAAGGTCAAAATCCACTCGAAGATAAGAGTTAATGAAATCAAAAAGTTGTTAGTTGAATGATATTATGAGAATATCAGAAATGATAAACAGGTGAAACGAATTTCATTTATTATGAAGGCAGCATATAAATATTTGTTGACATCAGATTTGAAGATGACTATGCTGTAGTCTGCAGGGAAGCACACAATGAAACCACTTGAAACTGCTATAAATTTTGTTTGATGCTAGTCACATGGAAGAAATTTTTTTCTATTGTGATAGTAAGACGAGTTCTTGCTATGAATGCCTTATAAGGAGGAACCACTGATTGGAACAAAGGGTGCTCTATGTATAATTATTCTGTTAACATCAGTAAATTCATGAACTGTGTGGAAGTTTGGTCAATCATTTCCAATAAATATTACGTCTCAGCATTAAATAAGTTCAAAATGCTGTAAAAGAGACAAATCTTTAAAAAGATATGTATGCAATTACTTTTGAAGAATGGATCTTTCATGGACATAAATTTCTTGCTTAAATACTCATCTACTCCAAATGTTTATATCAGCTAATGTTTATCTGGTTGAAAAATATTTGTAAGGAGAATAAACAAAAGTCATAAACAGGAAATGTTGTAGACAAAGGGTGAGGAAGTTGAATCTTTAGACAAATCGAATCAGTGTGGGAAATAGGTTGAGCTTAAAGTGAATCTGGTAGTAAGGTCACAGTTTTGGGGCTTTGAGGAATGTAATATCACTCCTTCAGTTACCATTACTCTTAGATCAACTCTGATCTGGATGAGTGGTAGTACTACATGTTAAATATAATCTATCTTTTAGAGATCCTTTATTTACCATTGTCAACGAAGGGAATGGTCTGTCAGGCATACTTATGCAATTTGAAGTGAAACCTGGCCAGAGAATGTTGAAGATGTGTGTTGTATAAAGCGAAACGATATTAAAAAAAATGGAGGTGTAATGTGAGCCGTAAAGAGAATCTTAGTTCTGATGATCTGAGAGAAAGAATAAATCTGAACAGTATAGAACGATGTGTGCAGAACAGGAGACTGTGATGGTATGACCATGTTGAAAGAATGTGTGACAGTTCTGTAGAATATTGCTAGGGTGAGCCAGCTAATCCAATGAAGATGTTGTGCTGAATGGATGCGATAATTGACAGAGTGTAGTTCCTGGCAGAAGTCTAGAACAGTAAAACCCCTGAATGCCAGAATAGCTGGCATTTGTAGAGTAGCACCTGTCCCTCCTGGCATGTTTAGCCAATCAGGTGCCTCAAAATAGAACAATCCACCATCCCTGACTAATTGTAGGCTGGTCCAATGGCAATTAGCATACCACTAATTGCTACTGAATAAATATGTTGAAATTAGTTAAATGGTCCATAATGGTGGAGGGAAGGTAAGCGCATTCTTGATTCTACAAGTTCTTGCATTAATAGATGCATAACTGTTAGAGTACCTATTTACAATGCCTCCCCACGGGACAGAGTTAGACACCAGGTTAATTTTTTTTAATGAAAGAGAAAGAAAAAATATTTTTAAATTGTCGCCGTCATTAAGGATTTCTCCTCCACTGAGAGAGAACAAGAAATTGAAGTGTAGAATCTGAAGAACAAATGGTATTTATTTGCTACCCCACGCAAGCAAATTAAACACAAGGTCGTTTTTTAATGTGGGGAAAACCAGCTCCCCCACAAAGGGGTCACTCTGGCGGTGTCCAAATAAACAGAAATTGCCTCGGTGTGGATATTTTCCCCTACATTGACCAATGCCTAATTAACTTGAATAGTAATTGTCTCAGTATGAAAGCTCCCTCCCTACATTGACCAAGGACCAATTACTTAAGTGAAGCATCAAAACAGATGCTACACTTTGATCTTGGCCCAAAAGCCAAGAGGGTATTTATTTGCTCCCCCACCGAGCAGATTAGGCACAAGACCGATTTTTAATGTGAGGATTGAAGGCAAAATGGGGACCAGCTCCCCGGAGAGTAGGGGAGCTAGATAGTGAAAATTGGTTTAAAGGGTTGCCCCTACATTGACCAATAACTTATATGTGGGGTTGCCCCCACATATGGTCTTTGCTTGTAGTATCTACGAGACAGATACCACACTTTGATCCCGGCCCAAAGGCCAAGAGTCAGTTGGTATGAGTAGACTAAAGAAAATATGGGAAGAAGCGATAAAGATGGCGAGAAAAGAAAGAATAAAAACTGCAAAAATGGTCATGGTAATACAACTTGATTTTCATGTTGATTCTGACATGAAGCTTAGGCTGATAAGGATTACTTATCTATGCGTTAAAAGATATTTATCCCCATTATTGGTTTAGGGTATGACATTATATATATAAATAGATGTCCTGAAAACAAGTATAATTAACAAAGCCGTATGTATCATCTCCTTCTACCTTCTTTCTCCCTTCGGTGAGACCATTTCAAAATTCCAATGAACGAACATCTGTTCAACACCAAAATTACAACGTACGTGTCTTTCCATTTTAATCAAGAAAAAAAAATATGATGATTTGATTTCATATCCACCACCTGGTGATAACTATGAAAGGAGTCAACAATCTCAAGGAGATTGAAGTATTTTAATTAAGAAACGAACAGTATTATGGATAACTACGAAGTTTTCTTCATTTCATGACATATACCTACAATCCTATTATTACTATGAATTAAGATCAATCATTTTTAAATGACTGATCTTTCCCTTATACAACATAATGCCACTGTTTTGAATCTATGTTATTAATGTAAAAATACTGTATTGCGTGTTCTATGCATTTAAAGTTTGCACTATGAAGTTTAATCTGAAATTTTCATTGTATAATGCCGATATTGCCGATGAGCAATTTCAAACTTGAAAGTTTAGATTTATTTATAATTTTAGTTTTATTTCTTTAATGTTTTTTGTTTAGGGTTTTCTGTTGGAAAAAAGTCTACTTAATACCAAGAAACAGCCAACAAAATTCACCTTGCAGACCTTCCGTGCAGCTAACATTAAAGTCCAGCATGCTTTCAAGAACAAATACTGGACTGATTTCTGTTGAGACATTCAACAGCCCACTGACATTGGTAACATCAGGTGTGTCTATGATGGCATCAAAAGGATACTTGGTTCAATATTTAGCAAGACAACCCCACTAAAGTCAACAAGTGAAAAGTCTATCATCAATAGAAACAATTAAATAGACACATGGGTGGAACACTACTCTAACCTTTACAGCAGGTAAAGTGCCATCTCAGATGCCACACTAATGTTCACCGAGCCCTTTCCCGCTATGAGGAGCTGGATGAGCTGCTAACACTTGACGAGCTTACCAAAACCATTGACAGTCTGCCCAACAAAAAATGGCACCATGCCTGGTCAGCAGTCCAGCTGAAGTGATCAGTAGTGGTAAGGGCCTACTTCTTCAGTATCACTATGAACTATTCTGTCAGTGCTGAGAGGAAAGCAAAGTACTACAAGATAGGAGATTGCAACATCATTACACTCTACAAAAACAATCATGGTGACTATAGCAATTACGGAAGAATCTTGCGGTTTAGGGTCATAGGAAAGTTCTTTGCTCACATTGTCTTGAAACGACTCTAGAAGCTTGCTGACAGGGTGTATCCAGAATTGCAATGCAGTTTCAGAACCGAACATTTCACAGTTGTCATGTTTTCTCTTCAACAGTTCAATTAGAAAAGAAGTCCTTATACATAGCATTTATTGACTTCACCAAGACCTTTCACCTTGCAAGCAGAGATGGCCTGTTCAAGGTTCTGAACAGGATCAAATGCCCAGGTAGGCTCCTGAGTATCATTGAATCATTTCACATGAGAATAAAGGGTGTTGTTCAGTTTGATGGAGTAACATCATCGCTTTTGAAAGGGAGAGTGGTGTGAAGCATGGCTGCATACTCACCCCAACCCTGTTTGGCATATATTTTGCTGTCATGCAAAACCAAGCATTTGGTAACCCTACATTTTCAGATGGTAAACTCTACAACATTGCAAGACCAACCCAAGGTCCTCATCTATGACCTGCTTTTTGTGGACGATCCTGCACTGGCTGCCCATAGCAGGGAGAGCCTTTAGCAACTCATGAAGTCTTTCTCCAAGGCGTGTAATGACTTTCAAATAACCATCAGTTTGATGAAGACTAATATTATGAGTAAGGAACTAATCTATCTTTTTCAATCACCATCAACAACTTGAAGCCATGAAAGTGTTTACAAAGCTGGAGTCAACTGTAACAGACAGTATTGACATGGAACCAGAGTTCGACTGACACCTAGGCAGTGCAACCTCCACATTCGCCAAACTTACCCTCAGAGTGTGGGAGAACAAAAAAATAACAATCAAGACCAAATGGTCAGACTGCATCAACAACACTGAGGTCTCTGAGCATGAGGATGTACCCAGTATGTATGCTCTTGTGACAGCATTAACTGCATTGGCTTGGACATGTCTGCCGGATGCAAGATGACAGGATTCCAAAAGATCTCCTCTATGGAGAACTGAAAATAGAAAAAGAGGTCAATCTCAGCTTTGATATAAAGACTCGTGTAAAAGATATGAAAGAGGTTGGCATAAACCTTGGAAGCTGGGAGGCACTTGCTGATCAATGTGATTATAGTCAAGATTGCCCGCTTATTTTTTTATTTCCTATTTCTACTCTGTAAATGGGATGATTATGACAAACAAGATTCCTTTTGATTTCATGTTATCTTCCATTCAGATAACATGAAAGCCCCCTCCTTTCCCTATGTAAAGAATGGCTTTCCAGTCCACTTTACCATGTCTAATGAACAGCAGAAAGCGGAAGTCAAAAAGAGCAAATAATCTTTGACTATAACCACTTTCATATACGAATAAATACATATTAGTCTTTAGTATAGAGTGGGATAATGACTATAAAACTACACTACATTGAAATCAAATGTAACTTCCCAAAAATGCCACAACTGATTTGTAAATTAAATTCACAATCCAACCATATTTGGTACAAATAAAGTTGAATCTATGCTTGACTTACCTACCAAATTTTAATCCAACAATCTTTATTTTATTACCGTTCCATGTTTTAGAGTGAGAAGCTTATTCCATTAAGATAATCCAATTATTGAAGATCTCTTTGTTAAAAAAAGATTTTGAATATCCACACCAAGTGTACGAAAAAGATAATTTGACAAAAGTCGATGCACTTGGTATGAATATACACGTGGATGGAAGAATACTTTAGTACATGATTAATAAAATAATCGTTTGGTGTAATGAAAACTCATTTGACAGAGATAGTTGCACTTTGTTCGGAAGATAACAACTTAACATGGTTGAATGTCAAATATAAAATAATCGTCCAGAAAAAAAAACAAACATGGTGAATTATCAAGAACATAAGATTGCTTATTTGAACCACCTACATAAAGTTACCAACCAGAAGAAAACACACATCAAAAATTAAAACGTCATGAGGAGGTGCCGCAGCTACATTGACAGTGGCCCTATACTGAGTGCTTACATGGTATCACAAATTGTTATATAATAACAACCCAAAAGTAATATTGTCGGTTGGTTGGCGATTTGGGCGCTGAAAAATACCACCTGTTGAATTCCTGTGCATGTTTCCTCACTAATCCACACTCATTTATCATCACCGAATGTGAAGATATATCATTGTTTTATGCAGAGCAAATAGACCACAAAAATGTGAGAATTCGTAACGTTTCTTATTACACCAATTATCAGAAATTACCAGAAATCTATCAAAGGAAGAAAGTCTGTTCTGGGGTAGCAACAAAAGCAGATCGGGCATCTGCCTCGTGCAAGTGACGAAGAAACATGGTAGTTGTTTCTTGGGAGTGGGGAACGCATATTGGGATTGAAATGTAGCAGGAACTCAAGACAACATCCTAAGATGAAGGGCAAGAAATTGGTCTTGTGTGTAGACCTGATGGAATGTAAAATTAAACTAACTTTATCTTTTCTTTACAGAGGGAAAAACACGGTGGACAGACCAAAGCAACTCCAGGACACACGGCCACAAGAGAAAGGAGAAAAAAAGTATGTGCATGATATCTTATTGTAATGAACATATTTGTTGTGAAACACAGGAGAGTTAATATGCCGTAACTGCGAATCTGAAGAAACTAAGCTAAGATATACTCCTCTTATGACCGAAAAAAGAACTATAATAGTAACAGAAAATATCCACACCCATAAAGGTTCAAAATAAGAGGAGTCCAATAATAAAATTAAACAAAATAAAGGCTTATGTTCAAAATTCTTAAAGGCTCATCTTCAATATTCTAAAATAAAGGCTCATCTTCAATATTCTAAAATAAAGGCTCATCTTCAATATTCTAAAATAAAGGCTCATCTTCAATATTCTAAAATAAAGGCTCATCTTCAATATTCTAAAATAAAGGCTCATCTTCAATATTCTAAAATAAAGGCTCATCTTCAATATTCTAAAATAAAGGCTCATCTTCAATATTCTAAAATAAAGGCTCATCTTCAATATTCTAAAATAAAGGCTCATCTTCAATATTCTAAAATAAAGGCTCATCTTCAATATTCTAAAATAAAGGCTCATCTTCAATATTCTAAAATAAAGGCTCATCTTCAATATTCTAAAATAAAGGCTCATCTTCAATATTTAAAATAAAGGCTCATCTTCAATATTCTAAAATAAAGGCTCATCTTCAATATTCTAAAATAAAGGCTCATCTTCAATATTCTAAAATAAAGGCTCATCTTCAATATTCTAAAATAAAGGCTCATCTTCAATATTCTAAAATAAAGGCTCATCTTCAATATTCTAAAATAAAGGCTCATCTTCAATATTCTAAAATAAAGGCTCATCTTCAATATTCTAAAATAAAGGCTCATCTTCAATATTCTAAAATAAAGGCTCATCTTCAATATTCTAAAATAAAGGCTCATCTTCAATATTCTAAAATAAAGGCTCATCTTCAATATTCTAAAATAAAGGCTCATCTTCAATATTCTAAAATAAAAGCTCATCTTCAATATTCTAAAATAAAGGCTCATCTTCAATATTCTAAAATAAAGGCCCATCTTCAATATTCTAAAATAAAGGCTCATCTTCAATATTCTAAAATAAAGGCTCATCTTCAATATTCTAAAATAAAGGCTCATCTTCAATATTCTAAAATAAAGGCTCATCTTCAATATTCTAAAATAAAGGCTCATCTTCAATATTCTAAAATAAAGGCTCATCTTCAATATTCTAAAATAAAAGCTCATCTTCAATATTCTAAAATAAAGGCTCATCTTCAATATTCTAAAATAAAGGATCATCTTCAATATTCTAAAATAAAGGCTCATCTTCAATATTCTAAAATAAAAGCTCATCTTCAATATTCTAAAATAAAGGCTCATCTTCAATATTCTAAAATAAAGGCTCATCTTCAATATTCTAAAATAAAGGCTCATCTTCAATATTCTAAAATAAAGGCTCATCTTCAATATTCTAAAATAAAGGCTCATCTTCAATATTCTAAAATAAAGGCTCATCTTCAATATTCTAAAATAAAGGCTCATCTTCAATATTCTAAAATAAAAGCTCATCTTCAATATTCTAAAATAAAGGCTCATCTTCAATATTCTAAAATAAAGGCTCATCTTCAATATTCTAAAATAAAGGCTCATCTTCAATATTCTAAAATAAAAGCTCATCTTCAATATTCTAAAATAAAGGCTCATCTTCAATATTCTAAAATAAAGGCTCATCTTCAATATTCTAAAATAAAGGCTCATCTTCAATATTCTAAAATAAAGGCTCATCTTCAATATTCTAAAATAAAGGCTCATCTTCAATATTCTAAAATAAAGGCTCATCTTCAATATTCTAAAATAAAAGCTCATCTTCAATATTCTAAAATAAAGGCTCATCTTCAATATTCTAAAATAAAGGATCATCTTCAATATTCTAAAATAAAGGCTCATCTTCAATATTCTAAAATAAAAGCTCATCTTCAATATTCTAAAATAAAGGCTCATCTTCAATATTCTAAAATAAAGGCTTGTGTTCAAAATTCTTAATTAAAGGCTTGTGTTCAAAATTATTAAATAAACCTTCTGTTCAAAATTCTTAAGTAAAGGGTACTCTTCAAAATTCTTAAAGGGCTCTGTTCTTAAATTATTTACAGAATCCTCAAGTTTGTAATAAAATTTTCAAGTTCGACAAGATGCACCTGAATAAGTTCAGAGATTATATCAGTCGAAACATCAAAAACGAGAACAACAATTTAAATAATACCATGGTTCAATCTTTATCTTTAAATTCCAAAACATTTTCTATTTTCATTTATTTTTTTTACTAAGATGTATTTTAAGAAATACTACAACCCCCCCCCTCCGAGCAACACCGATTAGAAAAACATGAAGTAAAAATAAATAAATAAATAAATACCTTAAATGTTTTGTTTTTCAAAGTAAAAAATAAAAGTATCCTGAGAGTACCGGTTTCACTTAAAACGCCGGCTTGAACAGTATACAGTCATTGATATAACTAGCAACGTTAAATGCTTTCAGCCAATAGAAAAGAAAAAAACAAAACGAAACAACAACAACAACAAAAAACGGTCATTTGAGCTGAACTGCTTAGCTATTACAGGCAGCAGTGTTATATTTGAAATCTAAAATGACCTTGGACATTGTGGATAACTCTAACACAGTTTCTAAGGAACTGCATACGCATTGTTCATAGCATAAAAATGTCAATTATATATTTTAACAGTAATTTGAAAGGGCAATCGGTTGCACTGAATAATAAACTCGATTAAAGAATATATTTTAAAGATTTCTACTTAGACGATTCAACGAAGATGTTACATTGTGTTAAATATATCGTTTCTTTCGCTATATATGTATCCTTCTACTCATATGTATATATATATATATATATGAGTAGAAGGATACATCTACTCATATATATATATATATATATATATATATATATATATATATAAGTGAAATTGTGTGTTTCTGTGTGTGTGTGTACATTTCCCTACGCAATAATTCTGTCAATTTTCAGTCTACAGACTCGAAATTTGATATACAGGGTACTGAGATTTGGGAATATCTATGTGATCCGTTTTCGGCCAGAAATTTGGCTGTTAAGCGGTCAAAGTTCAACGATTTAACCTTTGAGAACTCTACCAAACTCCTCCGACAATTTTGGGTCTAAACACTTGAAATTTTCGATATAGATTCCTTGGACATGGATCTAACTTAATAACTTGATTTGAGCCCAAAACAATAACAGTTAAGGGCTCATAATAGGAGTCAAATTAACAAAAAAATTGACCTCTGCGGTCTCTACCAAATTACTCAGACAATTTCTGGTCTAAACATTTGAAATTTTACATAAAGGGCATTCAGAGATAGGGCAAGCTTTTTAATCGGTTTGGGTCGAAATTTTTTAGTTATCAATATATAAATGCATGTATGTATGTCTGTTTGCATGTCTGCCTAAAACTTTCGACAAAGGCGACGGATTTTTACAAAATCACTATCGTTTTGAAGTTCAGCCTTTCAGAGAACAAATATCGAAAAATTAGCTAAAAACATTAATATCTTCACCTTCAACTGGGCACTTTTCTACTGGGGTGGAATCGCTTTTTTCGCCAATATTTTTGAAAGTCATCCTCTCCTTTTGATTGTCTAGCCTTAATTTAAACCTATGTCACTTCCGGTTTGGCGTTAGTTGTAACAGCAAAGATGTCGTATTAGGTCATTTGATTTTTGAATTATACTTTATATACTGAAACAGTTGACCACTCTCAAAAGAATTTATTTCACCACATAAAAATAGATATGGAAAGAGTTAATTTCGAAACATCGCTAAAAAAACATCGCCACACCTAGCAAGCATAGCTATATTATTAAATTAATTCAAAAAACAGATGAACTAATATGCCGAATGCGATGGCGAGCAAATTTCTTCCTTAAAAGTGAAAACATAAACAAAAAAGAATCCTATGGTTTTAGAAGGTGCGTATATAAAAACGATAGCCAATCACAAAATTCGCGCATAAGCCTGAAGAGTTCTAGAGTGGATGAAACGCGAAATATTCAGTGTAACTTAATCGTTATATATATTTTATAACTTACTAACTAGTTCTACCTACGTATTGAGCACTTTTGAAGTAAATATTTAAAGTTTACACATAAATTTATACTTTCGTATATTAATTTTATGTGAGTAAATGAAGTAGTTTATATATATATATATATATATATATATATATACCCTCCTACTCTCGAATTATATATATCCTCCTACTCTCTCTCTCGATATATACATATCCTCTTTCTCTCTCTCTCGATATATACATATCCTCTTTCTTTCTCTCTCTCGATATATATCCTCCTACTTTCTCTCTCTTTATAATATCCTCCTTCTCTCTCTCGGTATATATATATATATATATATATATATATATATATATATATATATATATATATTACACTGGAATCACCACTTATCAAGGCCCGGAGGCCACTCGAGAATAAGGGTTAATAAGTATACATTAGCTAATGTGATTATCGCGTAATAAACATAAGTAGTGGGAGTTTTATAAATTGGATTACTTAGGGGGACGGTTCATTAAGAACTTGTTTACGTTGGACTTGAAGACAATCAGAAGAGAGTTCCACAGACGTGCAGTTCTAAGAAAGAAGCTTTGTTCATGGAAGCTACATTTTAGGCACAAATAAAGAGTGTGGAAAATTATTGATAGTAGTTTTGGCTAGACGAGTGTTTTTTATGAAAGTTTGGCGAGGGGGGAATCATAGATTGGAGCTCAGTCGAGCACCTGCCATGAAAATAACAATAAAGCAGAGACAAGCTCGCAACGTCTCTTCTGTGGGAAAGAGGTTGCAGGAAAGTGAAAAGAGCATTCTCCACTAAGGTACGAAGTCTATTTTGAACTCTGTCAAGGCAGGATAAGCTGCTTCTAGCTGCTCCAGCCCAGATGTGGCAACAGTGCATCGTTGGACGTACCTGGCTTTTATATAGATAGAGAATTGCATCAGGAGGGAGATATCTACTGGAGTGGTAGAAGGATCCCACCATTTTTCCAGTGATCTTGGCAACGGATTTGATATACATGTTCCATTTCAGATCGGGAGTAAAGGTCAAGCTCAGAAGCTTGTCAAAAAATGAAGCCTACCCAAGACGGGAGTCGTTCATTTCAATTGATGCCAGATGGCATCAGAGCGGTGATGATTAAAGACAGAAGCTTGGTTTTAGATGCATTAAAAGTAACCAGCCACCTCTTTCTCCATTGTACTACATACTCAAGATCAGAGGTAAGAGAATCAGAGATAAATTGGTCGTTTACAGCCTATGATGTGTTGCCATAGATGGTAGTGTCGTCAGCATAAATGTCTATGAATGATGTAAGGATGTGATTTGGAAGATAATTAATGTAGATCAGGAAGAGAGTTGGGCCCAGGATGGACCCCTGAGAGACTCCAGCATTAATACTGAGAGCTTCTGATTGCTGCTCATCAACCACTACTCTTATGAAACTATCAGAGAAAAATGATTTAATAATTAAGACATTTCTAGCTATATCATAGCTGGAGATCTTATAAAATAGTCCTTTATGCCATACCTTATCAAAGGCCTTTGATATGTCAAGAGCAATTGCCCTAGAGAGGAAACCTCTGTCGAGAGATTAGCTAATCCTATAAGATATAATTGTGAGCACGTCTGCTGTAGATCTAGCAGAATGGAAACCATATTGCACGTCATTAAGAAGGTTATTTTTGCTGAGATGGTTGACTACTTCTCTATTTAACACAGATTCCAGCAGCTTACTCATGATGCACAAGAGACTTATTGGTCTATACTGAGAGGGAGATGACTTTTCACCTGAATTCTTAAATACAGGGCATACTGATGAGATTTTCCAAGGTGTTGGGAAACATTTTTCCTTAAGACTACGCTTAAATAACTTTGTAAGTATGGGTGCTATTTCTGGTTGTAGCTTTTTGAGCACTATGCCGTCAGGGCCAGTTGCTTTACTGGAATCAAGGTTTTTGATTAGCTTGGCAACATCACGTACAGATATTTGTATGTTGCATAGTGTGTTTTTCGATACACAAGGAAATACTGGGGGTGGCAGCCTTGGTCGTAAAGGTTAGAATTAGCTGCAAAGATCTTGGCAAAGAGTTCGGCTTTATCCTCCTACTGTCTCAAGATATATATCCTCCCACTAGCGGTGGACGAGTGTCTATTTGAATGGACATTTGATAAGATCCTTTGTGGGCCGAAGGTTAGACCTGCCAACTATCAACTCGATGGCTTTAGGTTCAATCCCTGGCTAAGGAAAGGTGCTCGTCTAGCCACACTGATGAACTGTGATACAGCGAAACAGTACTGTATGTAGATGACTATATTATATATATTAGTGGCTATCTTTTCCTTGTATGCATATATATATATATATATATATATATCTTTTCCTTTTATGCATATATATATATATATATCTTTTCCTTTTATGCATATATATATATATATCTTTTCCTTCTATGCATATATATATATATCTTTTCCTTTTATGCATATATATATATCTTTTCCTTTTATGCATATATATATATATATATCTTTTCCTTTTATGCATATATATATATATCTTTTCCTTTTATGCATATATATATATATCTTTTCCTTTTATGCATATATATATATATATCTTTTCCTTTTATGCATATATATATATATATCTTTTCCTTTTATGCATATATATATGTATATATATATATATATATATATAGTAATTTATAAAATATATATATATTTTATAAATTACTAATTAGCTCTACCTAAGTATTGAGCACTTCTGAAGTAAATACTTAAAGTTTACGCATAAATCTATACTTTCGTATATTAAATGAAGTAGTTTATATATATATATATATATATATATATATATATCTTTTCCTTGGAGGTATATATATATTTTCCTTGTATGCATATATATATATATATATATATATATATATATATATATATATATATCTTTTCCTTGTATGCATATATATATATATATATATATATATATATATATATATAACTTTTCCTTGTATGTATATATATATATATATCTTTTCCTCGTATGCATCAGAATCTATTCCATCTAACTCTTATCGTTGGCAAGGTTTTGACCTTAAAGTACTTTTTTTTAGCTCCTTACATCAAGCGGCTTCATGCGTTGACTGGAATGATTTTCATAAAAAAAGTGAATAAAGAATAAAGACAAACAATAATTTTTACTAAAATTTACTTTTGTACTTTCTTGTATAATTTTCACACGTGTTTCCTGATTTGTTATCGTCATTTTTATTTAGCCAAGCAAATATGGTTTTTGTCATGGCCAGCAATAAGGTAGTCGCAAATTTCAGGCTTAAAAAGATAAAAACAGACAAAGCTTTCCCTAATCAGATTGGCAACTATCCTTACACTTCTAATTAACACATTGAAGTAAAGCTTTTAAAGTCTTTTAGGTTAAAGGTTTCTCTGAAAGACGTTTAGGTTAAAAGGTTTCTCTGAAAGACGTTTAGGTTAAAAGGTTTCTCTGAAAGACGTTTAGGTTAAAAGGTTTCTCTGAAAGACGTTTAGGTTAAAAGGTTTCTCTGAAAGACGTTTAGGTTAAAAGGTTTCTCTGAAAGACGTTTAGGTTAAAAGGTTTCTCTGAAAGACGTTTAGGTTAAAAGGTTTCTCTGAAAGACGTTTAGGTTAAAAGGTTTCTCTGAAAGACGTTTAGGTTAAAAGGTTTCTCTGAAAGACGTTTAGGTTAAAAGGTTTCTCTGAAAGACGTTTAGGTTAAAAGGTTTCTCTGAAAGACGTTTAGGTTAAAAGGTTTCTCTGAAAGACGTTTAGGTTAAAAGGTTTCTCTGAAAGACGTTTAGGTTAAAAGGTTTCTCTGAAAGACGTTTAGGTTAAAAGGTTTCTCTGAAAGACGTTTAGGTTAAAAGGTTTCTCTGAAAGACGTTTAGGTTAAAAGGTTTCTCTGAAAGACGTTTAGGTTAAAAGGTTTCTCTGAAAGACGTTTAGGTTAAAAGGTTTATCTGAAAGACGTTTAGGTTAAAAGGTTTATCTGAAAGACGTTTAGGTTAAAAGGTTTATCTGAAAGACGTTTAGCTTAAAGGTTTCTCTGAAAGACGTTTAGGTTAAAAGGTTTCTCTGAAAGACGTTTAGGTTAAAAGGTTTCTCTGAAAGACGTTTAGGTTTAAGGTTTCTCTGAAAGACGTTTAGGTTTAAGGTTTCTCTGAAAGACTTTTAGGTTTAAGGTTTCTCTGAAAGACGTTTAGCTTAAAGATTTCTCTGAAAGACTTTTAGGTTTAAGGTTTCTCTGAAAGACTTTTAGGTTTAAGGTTTCTCTGAAAGACTTTTAGGTTTAAGGTTTCTCTGAAAGACTTTTAGGTTTAAGGTTACTCTGAAAGACGTTTAGCTTAAAGATTTCTCTGAAAGACTTTTAGGTTTAAGGTTTCTCTGAAAGACTTTTAGGTTTAAGGTTTCTCTGAAAGATTGGGGAAAATCTTAGATAAATTTTTAAAAATTCTTTATGTCTGAATAATCCTTATTTACGTTAATCAAAAAATTAGTTTTTATGCAAAACAATCCAGCTCCCCCAAAATGGGGCACTCTGTATTGATATAAAATCAATGCCTGATTCTAGAAGGATTGTAGCACCTGATTGAGAATAGAACAGATAATACACTTTTAATAATTTTGTCTTCATATAATGAAAATATAATAGGAAAAATTAGGCATAGAATCATCAAAAGTGTGGGGAAAATGAGAGTAATTGGTCATACTTAGTTTTCTGTAACAAAATTGACTATTCTACTTTTGGATAAAATCATTGCAGTTTACTCTAAGAGACCTATTTTAAATATCCCAAAAAATATTTTTAAAAATTTAAATGTTACAAATTCACTGGCCAAGGGACAAAAAAAAATGATTATCAAAACGCACCCAACCCTTTCTAAATAATAGATTGTGCGCTATTTTCTGGCTTATTCAGAATGAAAAACAAGCAAATTAATCTTTAAATAGGAGTGGTATCTAAGTGGAATTAAACAACACTTTGATGTCTTTGTAACAAATTGTAAATGGCTCAAACGAATTTCGTCCTTTTTTCTTGTACGCAACCGTTGATTGTGTTTTTCTTTCTGGCCTTCTTTATCAGTGTATTTTAAGTGGGTTAGACTAGTATTTCAATTTTTTAGCTGTCATTTTTTCAATTTCTTAAAGGTCAATTTTGGCTCAGTATGTTTTAGAGGAGAGGAGTAGCTATTTGTTTTTCTAAAATATATAAAGAAAATGTTATAAAATAATAACTTTTTGTGAGTTTTTCATATAGACACCCCTTTTGACGCTCTGTCAGAACCGCAACATATTCAGTACAAAATTTTAAGGGTTGACACATCTATTTATTTATGGGCTCCCATTAAGTGTGATCGACCCATTTTCTGTGCAACAAGCCATGCATTTTTATTTTGTTTCCATAAAGTTATCCTGAACAACACACTTTAAATATGTAAATATCTTCCTTAAAAATATTCCATAATGTGTCCTTTGGTGGGCAAAATTCCTGTTATTTATCTGTTCGCAATGGCAGTGCTGTTATAAAATCAATGTCTGTTATATTATCCATGATGAATTGAAGCGAAGGATAGCTTTCTTTACTTCTAGACATTAATTCTTTCCAAACTTCTGTTGGGAATTTCTGGAATAAAATATGGGAAATTATTTTCCCTGAGGTAGACTCTTCGGAGAAAAAAATCCAAATTAAATGATTTGCCTAAGATAAGTGAGACTTAACCTGCTTGATATAATTTTTCTAACTCTTCCAAATTTGAAATTGGGTCTAGCTGAGGAATAACTTCTTCCAAAATTTTATCTCTTATTATATCAGGATTAAGAGATCTATCCTTCAGCAAGGTTAAACACCGAACATAGTTATCTGCAGTAATATCAAGGCTGGAAATAAGTTCAAACGTCTGGCCCTGAGGTTTAGATTTTAAAAGAAGCAACTCATCAGCTTCATTGTCTAAAGAGACCGTGCAGGACTCAACTCTTTTTATGAAAGAATAGAACTCAAATTTATCCAAAGGAGAGGCTTCGTTAAAAACTGGACATTCTAATTCCATCTTCATAGGTTGGAATTTTTCAAATCTATGAACTTTATCACTTTTATAGCAATCCGAATTTCTTTCAAAGCGGTTTCTATAGAGTCTAAGAATTGGTTTTCTTCAAAGCAAATCGAAGAACGCTCCTAACCATCTTCGATTTTCAACAACAACTGGTCAATCAAATTGTCGTCCTCTAACAACCATTTCTTTATGCTAATAACATGACATTTATTTGCGTTTTTTTGGTCAAAGACTGAAAATTAACTCAATCTAAATTGGTTTTAATATGGAACTTTTTCACTTCCAATTTGTGGAACAAATCCTCCTTGGAAGGAAACATTATAGCGTGTCCTACTTGTGAAAAAATTCAGGACAGAAGTCAACAAATTTTTTTTTTGTTGTTGTTTTTACAAAAGTAAATCTGAGATACCCATTTTTTTTTCAATCCAAGCAAACGAAAAAATCAATACCAGAACCAAAAGACATTAATCAAAGAAGAAAAAAAATTATTTCCATTTTTTTATACAGACGTGATCTTACTTAAATTACTTGACCTTGTTCATAGTTTAGACAAATAAAACCTACAAGGTGAGCTAAAATTATTTAATGAGTCAGACTCCACATGGTGATTAAATTAATTCATTTGACCCAAATAAAACTCGCTAAGAATTAATCGTTTTAGTAAATCATTTCCCCACAAGGTTCCTACCTGTAATTTATTTCATTAACTCAAACCCAATGATAAATTAAACTATTTATTCAACCCAATAAACTTTATTAGAATTAAAAAATTTTATAGCAAGGTTAATCCCCATGATGCCAAACTAAATATTTTAGTAAATTAAATCCACACGAGGAGTTATTAATTCTAATTTGATTATGTGAGAAATATCTCGTCCAGTTAGATTTGGCATAGCACATCAGAAATAGAACTACGAAGGAACAAGAAAAACTTGTCTGGGTTACTGAAGATCATAGATTAAAAATGAATGGTGAAATTTAGTCTGATATAAGATTTCCACAACGGTCGATTCACTGGGTAAAGTTTCATGACCAGAAAATGAAAATTCGACAATTTAAGAAAAAAAGTTCTTAGATGTTGGTTTCCACAATTGTTGCTGACATAGCAATTAACATTCAATTCAACAAATGGAGTTCCATAAATTAAGTTCATATCATTAAACATTAAGAATTATATTATTAGAGGTGAACTCCATCATAAAGAGTTGAATAAATACATAAATATGAGCTGCAAATGGGCATGTTGCCTCTCCAACGTCCAAATGCCAAACGACTTTAACACAAATTTGGCAGTAAAAATCCATTTTAATTACCTTCAAAGGTTGAAAAGTAAACTAAGAGTTGTGAAGAAGGAGGAGGAAGAAAGAAAGTGTCTTTCATTCCACAGTACAAATTTCTGACACAATCTCATTTACTTTTCTGGGTGGATGGGATATAAAGTGCAAGGCTCCAGCTTTACCAAGATTTTTATTGCTTTTGGACATACTGATTGCAATTACTGACCTTTATATTTAACATTTTTATTCTTATTCTAGTTTTTTCCTTTCTTAATAAAATTAAACTATTCAGAAAATTAAAGTTAATTTATAATGTATTGTTTGTCATTTAAATTATTGTTATATAGGTGTTTCATTATTATTATTATTTTTATTTTTGTTGTTATTATTCGTTGTTATTGTTCTTTGTTAAAAGTGAGTCTTATTAAAGTGCAGTCTTAGAGAGTTTGTCGTTGAGTCTGAGAGAGAGAGAGAGAGATGTTGTTAGACTTAGAGAGACTGTTGTTGTAGATTGTTCGTTTTATGACTATTCATATATAGTAAAAATGTTCATACTTAGATGTGTTGATAGAAACTCTTTGAGTGAGGAAACAGTGTTCAGACAGTCTTAGTGTAGATATGAGATGTAGAGTTCACATTGTAGATATGAGATGTGTATGTCATGACATTTTATAACACAGATATATAGACATATAATAACAATTTTCACTTTACCTTTTGGTAGAATTACAACACAAAGACGACGTTTATAAAAACACATGATGGGTTTATTTCTTCTCACGACCGGCCGTGGTTTTCATCATCAAGAATTCAAAGCTTCACATATTAATTTCAAGTGACTGTCTCGCTTCTAGACGTTCGAAAGACAAACTGCAGACTATCCTCTGTCGTTCTCAAACTCCCTCTGAGTTTCTCCCCTCCTTCTGTCTGCTTAACTCTAAAGTTTTTCTATCTATATCTAGAACTTCCCATTTTTCCATGACGTCATACACATGTTAAAACATGTGTCTTCTTTTCACGTGTTCTGGACATGCGTGTCCAAAACTTTTTCCTTTGTTTACAAAAGGAATTTTAACCTATACTCAGTAACCTATATTTACAATATGTTAAAAACATGTTTATTAAATTATCTTGTAGCTCCATTCTTTCAATTGAATTTTCATAACAAAATTGACAGTGCACATTCTTTTCTTGAAACTATTTTATCTCTAAGCTGTTTTACATTCCATTTTCTAATTCTCACACGTAATCTATTTCTAAACCTACATTACGAGGTTCGAATTTCGTCTATTGCTATTTCATTTTCATTTTAACTAAATCTCTCTATTTTTATACTTACATGAAAAGGGAACAGCCCTTATCATGTAACATTATTACTTGAATCAAATTGTTACAAAACTATAACCAATTCTTGTTAATGTAATGCTTTAATCTCTGTTCATAAAATTATCAGACGAATATATCTGATAAAACTTTCAATCAAATAAGGATTTGACAGGAATTTTAAAACCAGAAATGAGTTTCTATAACAGTTTGAGTTCAAAGACTTATAAATTCATTTCAAATTTCCAAGGGTGATTCCGTCTTTTCTTTTGTAATTATAAGAGATAAAAATGGCCGTAACCAAGGTATAAAAAGACAGAATAAAAAATATATAAAAAATGTTTTTTTGGTTTTTTTTACCATAAATTAGAGGTAGTCAAGAAATGAGTGATTAAAAAGAGCAATTGTTATCACTAGTTGACGTGCTTTGCTGCTAGATAATTGTAGAAAACTGTTGTTATCATGATATGAATTATCTTACACTGTTTTGTTGTTTAGCTGCACGAGTTATGTCCCCCTGGAGAATAATAAAAATGGCTCCTATAGCTCAATGATATCTCGTTATTTCTTTTTCTTATAACTTATTCGTACTAACAAATATTTCGAAAAGGTATAACATGGTGGCAGCAGTAAAACTTAATTATGAAATATTACCATGAAAAAAGGAGAATCCTTAGAGTCCAACAATATTTCATTCTTATTACTGGCCAAAGAGAATTTCACCTACGTGAGTCCATAAAGACGCCATATTGAACCATGAACAGTTAGTTGTATAATATTTTCTCTTTCACCCCTTATAGTGGTTTTAAAAATAAGAATAATGTCGAGTCATACGAATGAACCACACATGTGCTGGGAAACAACGAGTTTGGTAAAATCCTTCAAATTTTTCAGGCAACAATGCGAGTTGTATTTTCTCTAAGAAGTATTACAGAGGACAAACAAGTGAATCACATTCTCTTGTTGTCGGGGAAAGAAAGAGCTAAGGCTTGGTTATTTGGAAACAAGACCGACAAATGCAATCTTGCTAAAATTTTAGAGAGATTGCTAGAGCCATAAGTTAATTTTTGGATCGCACGTTTCTGCTTACAACATTTCTCTCAAAATAAAACAGAAAACATTGATGATTTTCTCACAAAATGCAGGCTGCAAGCACACAAATGTAAGTTCAGAGACAAGCATGAACTGGAAGAACGTGCGATTGATCAGATAATTGTTGGAACTAAATTTCCGGAGTTGCAAAAGCAACAAATAAGCAAAAACGAGACCATGTCCATATCAGAATATGTGTAGAAACTATGAGGTTTTAACTGACTACATGGAAAAATGGGAAAGCTAAAGGAAAGGGTGACAACCAAATAAATGAAATAAAGCACAGACATCTGTGGCAGATGTAGGCTTCACTGTTGCAATATTTTGGACTTGTAATGGGGTAGTTATTTAATTGCCACCCACATCGGCAATATTTGGCACAAGGCCTGGCTCCCTTAAAGGAGGGGCACTCCTGCAATTTTAAAAATTGCCTGAGTAACCCCGTCGGCATTCCCCGGTCGGGGCGCCTCAGGCAGCAAGCAATAAACTTGCCCCACCGGAAAGCCCGGTGGCAATGCCTGGGAGGATGGACCTCCTAGGTATTACCCAGGTGGTGTACCTCAGTCCAACAGGTACTGGGCCGGTTCCCGGCCCCTCACCTGTTGGGCTGAGTGTCAAGTGACGAATCCTTGACATGTACTATCCTGTCTCCCTGCAGCCGAAGCCACTAGGAAACACTCCATCAAAATGGACTTTTAATGGGGTATGATCCCACACAGGCGGACGATTCTATTTATAAACGATGCTGCTAGGAACTGACGAATCGAATTAATTCACGTTCTGCTACCAACCAATCAGAAACCAGAATTTCTTCATAAATATTAAACCTTTTCTGGAGCAATTTCACATGTTTTTTTTTTCTCCCGTCTCGACACGGTAAGAATATTTTGCTCTGTGGAACTGTCTACTGCAAACCAGTCACCTCTCAAGACTTGTTTAAAACAACGAACCTTCTGAAACTTTTATGAAACTAAACATGGCATACAGAATTGCCCTGCTTGAGGCAGCACTTGCTCATCATGTGGATGAAAGAACCACTGGGCTAAAACGTGCCAGATCAGAAAAGTCAAGAAAAAAACTGACAGGCAGCCACAAATGAACAGGCTTATCAAACAAGAAATTTGTACCACTTCAACTTATGTTTAAAAACCATCAGAACTGTATTAACGTTCAGACCAGGTGGTTGATGAATCTGAGATGTTTTATTCAGTACCATGAAAAAAAAAGAGTCCTATATCAGAAGCATTCGCCACACTCAACGTTATACTACCAAATAGTAAAGGGATTCACAAACTGAAGATCAAGGTACGGAGAGAAATACATGCTTTACATATTTTCCAGCAAATGTTTCCAGAATGTTTAGACCAGAATAGACATCCGCATTTAGAGATGACACAGAAGGAAACAGCAGTTCTTATTGCATACAATGACCCCAGTATCCCACAGCATGCATCCATAGAAATTTAATGTGCCTACAAAGGTGTATGGATATATGTGAAGTTCTATGAACCTACTATATTAGGATTACCCTCCTTTCAAGAATACAATATTGGTTACATTATACTGTTCTATCAAGAGAACAAAATGTGCTCCACTCAATTATGTAACAAGTGCCAAAATTACTCCTCCAAATTATACTCCTGTCAACTCTATGAGAGATCTGATGGAAGCGTATCCAGACGAATTTGATCAGATTGGCCACTTTGCAAGGGAATACCACATTCAGAAAATGCCCGATCCACATGAGGGACAAGATAAAGGCATCCAATTAACTAATCCAAAAAGGTTGAGGAAACAATAGATTGGGTGAACAGCATCGTATATGAATGCAAGATCTAAGCAAGAACATCATGCATTGTCACCACAAATACACCCAGATCCCAAATAAGTGGAGGAAATAAAATTACTCCCAGCCCAACTAATGTTACCAAGTTGCAGAAGGTACTAGGGATTATTACCTACATGGCACCATTTATTCCTAGGCTTTCAGACTTCATGGCAAACCTCAGAGAACTCTTGGAAAAAGATACTGATGACAAATGGCACAATAGCCACCAGAAATCGTTGCAAGAGATAAAGGACTTAATATGTAAGGAGATGTTACTCCGCTATTATGACCCTTAAAAAAAGTCCATTATACAAGTGAATGCATCATCCAGAGGATTGGGTACAGCCCTAATCCAAAAAGGCAAATCCATAGCTTTTGCTTCAAAATCGTTGACCGAAACAGAGCAGTGCTATGCCAATATCGACCAAGAGCTCTTGATCGTTGTATTTGGCTGTGAAAGTTTTTCAACATATATTTACAGTTGTTCATTTGAAGTTGAAAATGACCACAAACTCTTGAGAATGATTTGCCTCAAGAACTTAATAACTGCACCTCCCTGACTTCAACGAATGCTATTAAAACTCCAGCCAGGCAATGAGATGCTATTGGTTGATGAATTATCTAGGCTGTAAAAGAAATAAAGAAGTCATTGACCTAGACATCAAGGTAGACTTTGTGCAATTCTTGATTGAGAAATTAACACGGATCCGTCAAGCAATAAACGCCAATCTAATTATGTGTGAATTGAGGGTGTTAACTCTTAGGGATTGGCCAGGATCTTACAAAAACTACATAAAGATTTTCAACCATATCGGTCTTATTGAGACGAACTCTCTATTGAGTGTATTGCTAAAAAATAACAGGATACTGATCCCTAAATTATTGCAACCAGAGATATTGGAAAAATTGTGTTATGCGCACCAAGGAAGTGACAAATGTAAACTAACAGCCAAAACCTGTGTTTCTAGAGTGGCATCAATGACACTGACGTGATAATATAGCAATGTGCCATATGTCAAGTACTCCAGAAGTCCCAAACTGCCGTGAACCTCATGCCACATGAGATCCCCTTATGAGCATGGTAAATCATAGCTATTGACATTTCCAGCCTTATCAGGATTAATTACCTCCTCATTGTGGATTACTATTCAGAATACCCTTTTATCAGTTACTTAAGGGAATTCTCCAGCAAGGAATCATTGGTTTTATCAAGCAAATCTTTGTTGAACAAGAAGTGACAATGGCTCACGATTTAGTTCTCAGCATTTCAGAGAATTTGCTAAGGCATGAGGCTTTGAGTACATCACCTCTTCTCCGCAAGACCCCCAATCAAATGACATGGTAGAACGCTGCATACAGACCATCAAATCATCCATGAGCAATTGGAACATAAAAAACAACTCAGATCATGTTATCCCTGGTAGAACTACTATTTAATCGTAAACTGGTCAGCAATCTCCCTATAAAATACACCAACCAAAATGTCTGAAAAGAGGAAATTCAAGACCGCCTACTACAGAGAGAGTTGTTACAGAAAAGACATGACAAATACGCTAAGGATCTCCCTAATCTTAATGTAGAACAACAGGTGTGCGTACAAGACCAAGGCACAAAAAGATGGACTTCAGCAGTCATCAGAGAGGCTTGCACTGAATTTCAATTCTACACTGTCGAGGCCTCAACATGACAGGTCTTCGCAAAACCCACTAGCATCTCAAGGGAGATGTTTACATTACGACACATATTTCTGCATAATACACCCTGGCATCACACTCAGCTTACACCAACGAATATTCCAAACATACATTGTACAGAAACTCCCAACACACATCATCATCTGCACTCTTTCTGCAGAAACACACATACCTGCACATAAAACAGTTCAGCAACAGCAAACTATCTGGAACAATCTCGAGATCAGGTTGTGTTGTAACCCACCCCCAAAAGGCACAACCTGTAGAAAAGGTTCATACCTTAAACCCTTCCAGTAAACTCTGCTCGAATATTCGTTTCTTCACTAAAAGATGTCATGATGTGGATTATCTTACACTGTTTTGTTGTTTAGCTGTACGAGTTACATCCCGTTGAGGAACAATAAAAATGGTTCCTATAGCTCAATAACATCTCATTATTTCTTCTTATTATAACTTATTCGTACTAGCAAATACTTCGAAAAGGTACAACAGGCGTCTTTATCAAAGTTATAGTTTCAAAAACTGAAGGCAAAAATCACTAAATAACTTTGCCAAACTGTAAATGTCAGTGGTATCACTCTTTTCGACCTCCAAACCCATTAAACTTTAATTTTTCGAAAAAAAAAAAATATTAAGAACACTAATCGAACATACCAAAAGAAAGCCATTACATTGTCGGGAATATGCCCTACGAATTTTTATTTTAAATAATTCAATTCAAACAAGTGATGAGTACATATTGTAAGAAAAAGTGCTTTTTTAAAGTTTTTCCTAATGATCCCAATTTTAAAATCTCAAATATTGGATAAAAAATAAAACAATTTCCTAGCGATCTAATCGGTGAATTATACACGGAAAAAATGGTCCATAAGAAATGCTAAAGCAAGTAGTGGGGGGGGGGGAAACGAAATATAATTTTAACCCTTATCCTCGAGTGGCCTCTGGGCCTTGATAAGTTGTGATGCCTATGTAAAAAAAAAAAGTATTGCCAAGTTCGTGTCCCTGACATTTAGCTAAATTGCCATGGACAGTTCGGCAATTGTGCAGTATTGTTAAGAAAAAGGGGGGCAAAAAAGAAATAAAACAAACGGCATATCTTTTACAAATTTATTGAAAACAAGATGGAGGTGGAGTAATAGGTTTATTTTGACTGAGCCTTTCTTTAAAAATCTACCACAAATCAGGCAATTATCTAATCCATATGGAATTTTAATCGATTATTAAGTAAAGAATGAACTTTATAAAAGGTGTATTTTTTTCATAATATATCTCTCTATATATATATACATATATATATTGTTCACCCCTCCTTTATTTGAGGTCACTCCTCCCATTAAAATAAAAAGCCAGAACTGAACATATACTTCCTGTATGGAGATGGGTTAGAAGATTGTGTTAAAAAAAAAGTGTGAAATTCGGCGAATCTATTATTAATAATTATTATCTTTGAGATTAGCATAATTTTTTTTTCATTATTTTTATTAAAACGCTACTTTTAAATCCTTCTAAGTAAATGAAAAATTTTCTTTTAGAAAACCCATTTTTTCAATATACAATTAAATAAATAGGTACAAAAAAAAACAACAACAAAAAACAAGCTGTGTGTGTATGGTCTCCCTCTTCTGCTGCATGTGAGATGATGCCACAAAAAATAGTGAAGAAATAATGTGAGAAGTGTGACGGGCCAACGTTGCCTTCACATTTTCGCCAAGTTCCAGAAAAATCTAATGGATGGGGCAAAAGTTATGTGGTTAAAAATTGTCATTTTTTGCAATTTGGAGGAATTTGTAACTCCTTTTGAGCTCCTGTGAACACCAAATCCCAGTGAAAATGGACAAACCTTAAGACAGGTATATTTGAATTCAGCACCATGGAAACCCCCGATATAGACATACATATTAAGTTTTTGAGTAATATGAAAAAAGAGCTCCAAAAAGGCATGTTTTTTTAGCCTTAAAAGTCCCAGAGAGATACGAACCAAAATTTTGCCAGGATCACTCATACTAAAAACAATGGCTTCCACATTTTAGCCAAGTTTCAGGAAAGTCTAATGGATTGATCAAATGCTATGCGGCAAAAAGTGACATTTTTGGTCATTTTGGGTCATTTTTAACCTCTTTTGAGCCCCTGGGGACGCCGAATCCCAGTATAAATGAGTAACGGTGCATTTTCAGGTTGTAACATGTATATTTGAGTTAACCACCATGAAAAACTACTATATAGTCAGACATATCAAGTTTTTGTTGAAAAATATGAAAAAAGAGCCACAAAAAAGGGTTTTTTTAAAGCACTAAAAGTCGCCGGGGATGCAAACCAGGATTTTTCCAGGGCCACCCATACTGGATTTATATTAAGAACAATGGGCTCCACATTTTGGCCAAGTTTCAGAAAAATCTCATGGATAACAAGTTATGGGGCAAAACGTGTCATTTTGTGGCTATTTTGGGGCATTTTTAACTTCTTTTGAACCCCTGGGGAACGCAACGGGAATTTTCGCAATTTTTTTTTTTTACTATGCACATCTATTTCATTTAATGAAATAAAATTTGTGGCAAAATTTCAGAATAAACTAATGGATAATTATCTGGCAATCGTCCGGAATAACAGACACACGGGCGTCACTGAAAACATAGGTCCCTCTCCGATAAATCGGGGGACCCCCCCCCAAAAAAAAATATATATATATATATATATATATGCATATACATACCACTGTGAAAATTTAAAAATTACGCTAATAGTTTCTGTAATTAGTCGCTAACATGAATGTACTACAAGGTGACAGAAAAGGACTACAAACAAACAAAATATATTACATAATATTGAAGTTATGTTATTATAAATAGTGTTTGGAATTATAATTTAATTCAATTATATAAAAAATAGCATTGCTTGTTTGGTTACATTAAAATTTTAAAATTCATTGAAATGGTTAAATAAATATTTAGATACGTCAATGCTTTTATACTTTGAAATATCTTATAATCCAGCATGGCGCTATTGTCCATTTGTTTACCGTATATTCTACAAGGTATGGGCACTAATGGCGAAAAAACGATAGGGGAAGATAGTTTTGAAAGCCGGTTTATCATAATTTTTTTCATTGTATTTGGAAGATTAAAGCCTAAAGTTCATTTCCAAAACGGAAAAAATATTTGTATACATGAAAAAAAAGTTATAGTAAAAAATGTTTTCACGGCAACACTCAGAAGCTGACAAATTCAGCTAAATTCTGAAGTTAACTAAATTAATTGTAAAAATCCTTTGAAAGATAAATATTAGTTTTCTGGGTCTATCACTTATCAAGGCGCAGAGACCACGGGAGGATAAGAGTTATGAGTGTACACTGTACAGTAATCAATTGGACAATATAGTAATCGTTAGTAATGGAAATTCAGTAAATTTGTTAACTTAAGTGGAACGCCTCATCAAGAACTTGTTTACGTTGGGCTTGAAGAGAACTACATTGTAGTCAGCTGAAAAGCAGGAAAACAATTCCACAAGCGTGCAGTTCTAAGAAAGAAGCTTTGTTCATGGAATCTACGTTTAGGTTTAGGCACAGATAAAGAATGGGGGGAATTATTGATAGTGTTTTCAGCTAGACGAGTGTTTCTTGTGAAAGTTTGGCGAGGGGGGGATCATAGATTGAAGCTCAGTCGAACACTTTCTATGAAAATAACGATAAAGCAGAGACATACTCGCAACATCTCTTCTGTAAGATAGAGGTTGCAGGGAAGAGAAAAGGACATCTACGAGGCTACGAAGTCTATTTTGATCTCTATCAAGGCAGGACAAGTCCTTTCTAGCAGCTTCTGCCCAGATGTGGCAACAGTACTCCATCCTTGGACGTGCCTGGCTAACACTTTGTACAAAAAATATACTTGTTTGTTTAATGGTTTGTTCAATAAAACAAAAACCCTTGTTTGTACAAAATATCGCTTAATTAGACACCAAAAGCGAAAGATTCTAGTTTCCAAACGAAGTCACGTAAGCGTGGATTTTAAGGAAGCCCAAAATGTCAAAGTCAAAAAGCTGTTTAAACAAAATAATACATTTCCACTAAGATTCAAATTTAAAAAATATGAGATTTATTAAATTCCATGATCATTATTTGATCAATACTATAAATTTCATTAAAATTGGTTAATTTCCTGATATTTGTTGAATTTTTAAGTAAAGGGCGGGGTCAAAATGTTTATACATTTTGAGCATCAGCATTCGTTTAGCACGTACCTATTTCTACTGAAAATGGGATTATTTGAAAGTTAGGTACTTATGTTCAAATAGCACATCATTCTATATCTAATTTAGACATTAAAAAAGAATTTAATTGATTCAAAAAACTTTTAAAAAATATAAAACTTTTATTTTCGTCTTTAGCGAAAATAAAAAAAATTAGGTTAGCTATTTGTGGGGGAGTCTGCTTTTAATATTAGAAAATTCAAGGGTTTATCTTTCTGGAAAAAACAAACAAACGGAGCTTAGAAATAATGGATTTTAATTAGGTACGTGCAAATTGAATGCCGATGCTCAAAATGTATAAACATTTTGGTAACATTTTAGAAAAAGCATAAACTCGAATTAGTAGAAAAAAATATTTTTCTTGTAGATTTCGGTGTGCTGAAAAAGAATCTGAAACCTGTATCCGTCGCAAATTAATAATTTTGGAGATATTAAAATTTATTAAAAAAAAAATATATCAGCATTTTATTAGTTTCCATAAGTAAAAAGTAAATATCACAACGCATCATTGTATTTGTTTACGTAATTTCGGTTCTTGCATTCGCGTGCGCACGAGCGTAAAGTGCCTTGTCACATTGCGGAGGAATTTTTAGCGGGCATTTAAAATGTGGTTAATATTTTTGTATGCTACATAGGTTTTAATGCTTTTTAATTGATCAAAAAAAAATTCAGTTTTCATGAGCGGTTTACAAAAACATAACCGCTTTTCCGTAAGCAACGTGCCGAAATTTATCGAGCAGAGTAATGATTAACATTTCACAAAAATTCTGTGTTTACATTGACGGGGCGGAGGGGGGGCGGTGGCGGTGTTGTGGCCGTGGCCCCTGCCTTTACTTAAAAATTCAACAAAAATCAGGAAATTAACTAATTTTAATGAAATTGTCAGTATTTATCAAATAATGATCGCGGAATATAATGAACACATTTTTATTTAAATGTTAGTGGAAATGTATTATTTTGGTTAAACAAAAAATATCTTTACTAAAGTTATGGTTTTCAGTAGTAAAAAAAAAAATGCATGAATTTATTTTTGCTTTTTTTATGTCATAAAATTTATGAAAATAAAGCATAAAAAATTATAACAATTAAAAAAATTATAACAATTAAAAAAAATAATTTAATTTTTACAGAAACATTACGAAAAAAAACCTCCTGAAGTCCGTATCAATGAATTCGATATAACTAGAAGAAAAATAATTTTCCCCAAACTACCGATATTATCATTGAATTAAGCATTGTTTATTTAATATTTTTGCAAAAAAAAAAAAAAAAAAATTATATATGCAAAAAAATATTTCTACTTTTTTTTTTTTTAAATTACAGGTGTCGCATAATTTTTATATGTAAGATTCTGTTATTTTCATTGCTTGCATTAATTGCTGGGCGGACCTGAACGAGGTTGGGGTGTTTATTCCGAAAGCCGTTCTTAACATGGGGAGATTGGAAGTGTTCATATTACGCTAGTTTCGGTAGTAAAAAAATACCAACACCAGAATACCAGTTAAAAGTGTAAGGGGGGGGGTCTCGTTGTTGAAAATTAAAGTGGTAAATTCCTATTTTAGTTTCGCCAATGTAAACAGATGAACTATTTATTGACGAGCTTTCGGTTGGCTTTCTAGCATCTTTGAATTAAGAAGTAATCGGCGAAACATTTATTTAACAATAATATCCAAAGGTTACTGCATTTTTTTAAAAAAAATTTTTATTCAAAAAGATAAACTTAGGTTCTAAAGACTAAGGATGAAACTATAAAAAAAAATATGGAAATATCGTTCTTATTTTGTACTTACGATTAAATTTCTGTTCGCCATTCTTGCAAAATTAAGTATTAACTGTATTTATCCAACAAATTCGTTTTCAACTTTTGGGCACGAAATGACAGTTGTAGCTATTCTAACTTTCTTAGGTAAAAGAGTTAACTGTTCAACTCATATGAAAAAGTCTAAATATGTCATTTTGGTGGTTCAAAATTTCTAAAATAAAACAAGGGCACTAACTCTTATCGAGAATAATTCTGGCGGAATTTATCATTGTTTGACAAGTACAAAGGCCAGTTTTTATTGAGGGATATCTGTCTCCTCGAAAAGGATATTCTTCATTGGGAATAAAATAAAAAAAATAATCTCAGCTAAGGAGAATTTCTCTTCCTTCAACAGATGCCACGATTTTAATAATTTATTTGTAGAGAAAAAAAAAAAATTATTTACAAATTAGGCACAAGGTCAGCAAAATTGTGGGGAGTGGGGGTTATCGGCAATCCTTAACTGGATAGATTTTCACAAATAATATAAATTATCAATCTTCAACTCAAAAATTCAGAAATTCAAATGACTTTGTTGTATTCAAATTGCATCAGCATGCTTATTTGTTTTTCATAGCATTTATATGGTACATAGTGTAGAGAATAGGAACGACCATTAAGACGGGACACACAAAAGAGTGACACCGTCGTTTGATTAGTAGTATATATAGAGCACACACGCATGCACCGGCAGAGGAACGACGACTACGACGATAGTCGACTCGGAAACCTTACATGGCGCTACGAACAGGATTTATTTTTCAACATAATTTCTTTTGCACGATTTTTGGAGTATAATGGCGTCAGGACAACACGAGGACGGCCAATACATGCAGTTGATTCAACAAATAATAAATCTGCAAAGAGAAAACAATGAGCTTCGCGGAGGGAGTGCCTCGAGTCGGTCTAACACCAAGAAACTAGATCGGCCACGTATCGAACATGGATTCACCGATGCGGACTGGGCGCTTTTCATCGACTCATGGGCCCGATACAAACAAATGTGCGGCCTTACCGACCCCGTGGAAATCCGCAATGAACTAAGGACAGCCTGCTCAAACGAGGTAAATAAACTTTTATTTGACTTAGTTGGGCCTGAAACCCTCAATTCTGTCACAGAGGAACAACTCTTAAGGCATATACAGTTCATTGCGGTGAAAGGTCTACACCCGGAGGTGCATAGACATAAATTTCATAACATCAGACAACAGACGGGGGAGGGACCCGCACAGTTCTTGGCAAAGCTTCGGTCCCAGGCACGGTTTTGCAATTTCACGGTTCTGTGCCCCAACGAGAACTGCCGGCAAGCCGTAAACTATTCGGAGGACATGGTAGCTGGCCAACTCGTAGCCGGTCTGGCAAATGCGGAGTACCAGTGTAAATTGCTGGCCGAAGCAAATATTCTAACCACTGTGGAGCAGAAGCTTCACAGGCTGGTTAGTTTAGAAACTACAGAGACGTCTGCTTCTCAGTTGCAACAAGGCTCAGAGGGACACTCGACTTTTGGCCTACTAACAACCGAGAAAAAACCATCTCGGAAGGAACAGCCGCTCAAAACCCCTCAGAATAGTCCTTGTGAAGGGTGTGGGAGGACCTCACACCCCTGTGGGTTAAAAGGGCGGAAGAACTGCCCGGCGAGGGGGCTAAAATGTTTTAATTGTGGCGTCACAGGCCACTTACAAAGAGTGTGCCGGAAACAGGAGAGGGCGACGGCGGAGTCAACAAACGATGCCACACGTCAATCGAATATTTTTGGCAGCAGAATGGAGGGGGCACCGGCATGTTACAATCAAAAAGGTAGAATAGCAGCAGTGCCACGCCTTGCATGGAGCAGTGGTGGGTTCATGAGAAGTCCCCCTGAGCCACCACCCTCATTAATGGTCGATGTGTCTCTGATACCAGAGTCCCAGGCTAAATTCGGGTGCGCTTTGGATAAGGGAGTAAGCCGTCGAAAACACCGCATCCAGGCCATTGCAGATACCGGTGCCCAGACGTGTTCGAGTGGCCCAGAAATATTGAAAATATTAGGGTGCACCAGCAGGATCCTGATACCTACCACCCACAGGATACGGGGAATCACAGACGAACCCCTAGATATCAAGGGGGTGGTCCTGACTCAGATTAAACTCGGTCAGAAGGAAACGCAACAAGTGGTCTACGTTTCAGAAAACACGTCAGGATTCTACTTGTCAGAATCGGCCCTCAAAGACCTAGGAGTAATCAATCACGACTTCCCGCATCGAGTATCAAAGGCCGATTTATCGGCTTCAGAAAGTGGGACAGCACCGTGTGGATGTCCGAAAAGAGAATCCGTCCCGGACAAGCCAGCGAGGATCCCGTTTACCCCCACTGGAGATAATAGGGAACGGTTAGAGAAGTGGTTACGTGAACACTTTAAGTCCAGCGCATTCAACACCTGCCCCCATCAACCGTTACAAGTCATGTTAGGGAGGCCGCTGGATATAACTTTTACTCCGGGGGCGAAACTATCGGCCATACACACACCCATTCCAGTCCCTCATCACTAGAAGAAAAGGGTAAAGGATGATTTGGATCGAGATGTTGCGTTGGGTATTATCGAACCGATACCAGCAGGCACACCTACGATCTGGTGTTTGAGGATGGTAGTCGCTCCAAAGAAAGACGGGTCACCAAGAAGGACGGTAGACCTACAAAAATTGAATGCAGCAACGATGAGAGAGACTCATCACACACCGTCCCCTTTTAATCAGGTATCCGTGGTGCCTGCCCAAACCAAAAAGACTGTCTTGGATGCATGGAATGGGTACCATAGTCTGCCACTCTCCCCAAAAGCCCGGGACGCGACCACATTCATAACGGAATGGGGTCGTTATCGGTATCTCAGGGCTCCCCAGGGTTTTCACGCATCCGGGGACAGGTACACGCGCCGGTTCGATGACATCACAGTTGACATGCCTCGAAAGACCCGGTGTATAGACAACACACTCCTATGGGACAGGTCCTTAGAATTGGCTTTCTGGCATACTGTGGACTATATTACCCACTGTGGTAAAAGTGGGATAGTCTTTAACCCTGACAAATTTCAATTTGCTGACGATGAAGTTGAATTTGCCGGCTTTGTGATAACCTCGGATGGCGTGAAGCCAACTAAAAAAATGACGGAGCTATTCTCAATTTCCCGACCCCAACGAGCATTACTGGTATCAGGTCCTGGTTTGGTTTAGTTAACCAGGTGTCGTATACATTTGCACAGGCCGATATAATGGCCCCTTTTCGAGAGTTGCTGCGGACAAAGAACCGTAAATTTTACTGGGATGATACATTGAATAAACTTTTCGAAGAGTCGAAGAGGAATATCGTTCAGAAAATCGAAGAAGGGGTGAAAACCTTCGATATGAACAGAGCGACCTGCCTTTCAACCGACTTCAGTAAGGTTGGCATTGGGTATTTTCTGTTCCAGAAGCATTGCCAATGCCCAACGGAATTAGGTCCCAACTGTGGTAAGGACCACTGGAAGATGATTTTGGCCGGGTCTCGCTTCACGAAAGATACAGAATCTCGTTATTCCCCTATAGAGGGGGAGGCTCTAGCGCTGATTTATGGCTTGGAGTCTTGTAGGATGTTCATCCTGGGATCCCCAGACCTATTGGTCACCGTGGACCACCAGCCCCTAGTGAAAATTTTCTCGGATCAGATCCTTGAGAATATAAAAAATCCCTGCCTGTTCTCATTCAAGGAGCGGTCGTTGATGTACAGGTTCAAGATTAGGCATGTTCCTGGGAAACTCAACGCAGCACCGGACTGCACATCCTGATACCCAGCGCCGTCAAGACACAGCAGACTAAAGGGCACTGACACTTCCCAGCAAATCGAGGGGAGTATACAAGCATCCATCATAGCTGCATACGCACATGACCCCAAGTTCCGAGCGATCACCTGGGATAGGATAGTCGCAGCTGCAGCCACCGATAGGGAGTGCCGAACGTTGGCGTCATACATTCAAGACAGGTTCCCAAGGTCACGCCACGAACTACCACCAGAAATCCGGCAATTCTGGCCGATGGCAGACCAACTATATTGTCTGGAAGGGGTACCCATAAAAGGGGACAAAATTTTGATACCAAAACGGCTTAGAGCCGAGGTGTTAGAGGCATTACACTCCGCCCATCAAGGGGTGAATGGTATGTTGGCTAACGCCAGACAACGGTTATTTTGGCCTGGTTTAGACGCCAGCATCCGACAAACAAGGGCGCAATGTCGGAATTGCAATTCGATCGCCCCATCCCAGCCTAGGGAACCACTAATGCCACCCATAAACCCGGAATTCCCATTTCAAAAGACAGTCACTGACTTACTAGATATGCACGGGAAAAGTTACATGGTATACGCGGACCGATATACCGGTTGGATTGAGGTCGCACCACTACCATCAGGAAGGGCTGCAGCGGTGTGTAACGCCCTGAGGGTTTGGTTTTGCACGTACAGTGCGCCGGAGGAAATATCATCCGATGGAGGGCCACCATTCGATTCACTAGAATACAAATCGTTCCTAGAAGACTGGGGCGTAAAAAGGCACATATCATCTGCACATTACCCCCAGAGTAATGGCCGAGCTGAACTGGCCGTAAAAACGGCCAAAAGAATGCTGATGGACTGCGTTGATGGCTACGGACACCTACATCATGATCGGGCAGCACGGGCGATGATGACTCATAGGAATACGCCCAGTCAGGACCTTGGATTGTCGCCGGCGGAAATACTATATGGTCGAACAGTAAGGGGCCATCTCCCCGCACTTCGCAAAAAATACTGCATCCACAAGCGTTGGACAGAGACCAGAGATTTGAGAGAGAGGGCGATGGCGAAAAGGCACGTACTTAACAAAGAACAGTACGACATACACAGCCGCCCCCTCCAACAGCTCCGAGTCGGCGAGTCTGTGCAGGTGCAGAATCAGGAGGGACCAAATCCACGACGATGGGCGAAAACTGGGAGAGTCGTCGAGACAATGGGTAACAGGCAGTACAGGATACGGTTGGATGGTAGCGGCAGGATCACATTACACAATCGCCGTTTCCTCAGGAAAATCAAACCGGTCATGGATACGCCGGAGTATCCACCCACTCAACAACCCCATCACCAAGAAGGGAGGACAGCAAACCACCGTGCAACATGCATGAGATGATGGAGGTGGAAGAAGCTGATTGTGACACATCAGAAACAGATATGGAGGTGGACCAAGATCCGATCAACCACAAGCCAATGCAGACGAGTCCGGTCCCACGACACAGCATGAGGGTAATACGAGCACCAAGGGCACTTTCCCCTCAAATGCAAGGACCAACTCACTACTACACGGAATTCTCTAGTCACATGACCACAAAACGACGGTAGTGTAGTCACATGGTGGGGGGAGGACATGTAGAGAATAGGAACGACCATTAAGACGGGACACACAAAAGAGTGACACCGTCGTCTGATTAGTAGTATATATAGAGCACGCACACACCGGCAGAGGAACGACGACTACGACGATAGTCGACTCGGAAACCTTACACATAGTAATAATGGCACAAGTTATGGCACAGATCCAGAACATAGAGCTGTGGTTCCCAATTTTTCCCCAGCCAACCCCAACCATGCATGTCAAAAAATAAAACGAATGTCACTACTTTTAGTTATATATGTGTTTATTATATACTACTAGTTGTTTGCTGGACAAGCATAATAAATAAATCCATAGATGAATTGAGAAAGGATTATGGTTAAACTTTAAAAATTTTACTTTTAAAGAAAACTTCTATGTGCAAATTTTCTTTCTTAGGACTGCCTGTCTGTGGAACAGTTCTATTGATTCCTTCCCAGCTGACTACAACATTGCCATCTTCAAGTCCAATCTCAACAAATTCTTGTTGAACAGTTCTCTTAAATAATTTGGCTCCATTATCCCTATCATAAACAATCATCACAGTGTGATATCATCATCCACCTGACACTCATTAAACCCTTAACCTCGAGTGACATTTATATCTTACCCAATACTGGCATCCTAGTAAAATAAATGTAGGCATAATTTTCTTTCTAATGTGAGAAATAACAAAAGAAAAAAAAGTATTAATATGTTTTACAGGAGGTTGGAATTGGCATGTATATGATGAATTAGAAATTTTCTTGTGACATCAGGCCACAAGGAGGAGGAAAATATTACTGTTTCTGAAGAGGATGCTGTTCAACCAAGGCTGAGCTGATTTCGAATGAATAAATTTTTTGTTTGAAAAGGGAGAAAGTATCTGCGTTGTTTTTAGAAGAACCTACAAGTTTATAAAACTCAATTGCATGTCCTTCTAACAGGTTATTATTTTTATAATTCAAGATTAAGCTGCTAATAACAATTAAGACTGTTCTCCTTTAACAATTACAAGATGCCTCTCCAATCACTGATATCCATGACACATAACACCCTACCTGAGAATTCTTCCTTCTAACTCCTCGGCTTAATATTGACAGGAAATATTAACTGGGACAAATATATTGAGGACATTGTGAAGGCTGCTGCAAGGAAGGTGGTCTCACTCTATCATGCTAGAAAACTATTCACACCTGAGAGTAGTCTATACCTCTATAAGGCCACTATTCACCCATGCATGGATTATTGTTGCCACATCTAGGCTGGTACGTCTACTACTAGTCCTTCCCCCTTGGATAGGATTCAAAAAAGGGTCTCCAGCTTAATAGGTCCCAATTTATCAACTAGGCTCCAACATCTGTCCCAT
This sequence comes from Euprymna scolopes, assembly GCF_053919585.1. Lineage (NCBI taxonomy): Eukaryota > Metazoa > Mollusca > Cephalopoda > Sepiida > Sepiolidae > Euprymna > Euprymna scolopes. The sequence goes on from NC_136482.1 coordinate 30,197,576, forward strand.
CACCGTAATGTTGCATGCCTGTGTCTATTTTACAAGTATTTTAACGGAATGTGCTCTGATGAACTCGTTGCACTTGTGCCCCCTCGTCATACATAATCCTGACAAACCCACTTAGCAACAAAATCACACCCTTTTTCACTGTTGAGGCCCCTAAATGCTGGAAAGATTTCCGCTCTAATATATTCTTTCCTCGAACAGCTAGACTTCAGAATTCCCTTCCTGCTACCTGTTTCCCTGACTGTACCGATATGCAGAAGTTCAAATGTAACATAAATCAACATCTTAATCTTTCTTAGGCATGGTTCCAGTTAGTAACCCCTTATGTCCAATTGGCAATATGCCTTGTTTGGGGTGAAAGTGATTAAAAAAAAAATAAAATTACCAATACAAACACTGCTTTCTAAAACAATGACAGTATTTCCTAATCACGTGACATAGTATTTCCTAATCACGTGACAACAAACGTTCTTTGCAATTGGATATTTCATCCAGTATTCACTACAACCTCAAACGAATTGAAAATACCTAAAGTATAAGAGATGAAAAAAGGGTATTTTATTGTATTTTTATTTCAGGTCCTGATAAGGAAGTATATCTTCCAAACTTAAATTGAAAAAGAATAATAATTAATAAAACTTAATTACAGTGTATAGCTTTTTAACGGTTTATTATAAACAATGTTTTCTAGGAAAAGGATGCTTTTTCTTATTCAAATGTTTTAATATTTTCCTTTAGATATTGTATGATAGATTTTGATAAATACATTGTGAAATTTCATCTATAATTTTCCTTATGTGCCATTTTTTTGCTACTTGTGTCATTTTTACCTAAATTCGCATTTGTATATGACCTATTCAAGACCTGCATATTGCCTGGTTACAGACCACGTTTATTTCTAACTCATCCATTTAAAAAAGGTACATGTAGCACTTGCATTTGTAGTATTGAATTTAATGTACTTTTGCGCAGAGTAATCACGGATTCGTTTAATTTTTGAGAACGCCACAAATATTTCCAGCATTGCTACTGCAGCTCTTTGGAGACTGAATAATCTTGTGCAATGGTAATACCAATTGGTCTTTACATTCCCCGAGAATTCATGACTTCAAATTCATGACTCATAATCCTAGCTTGGATTTTTTCTGGAGATACCTGAAAAAGAGAATGTCGTGATATGCTAATATATTCTGGGCATATGCCCGTTTCTGCATATATAATCTCGCATTAGTTTGCGAGATCACATATCTAAAAATAAAAGACTGTGGAACACCATTTTCTTTTCGGTCGGCGTCCATTCTTTTTCTCTTTTCTTTTCTTTTTATTTTTCGAAATGCTGTAGTTCTATATGTCGGATAAACTTCTGATATTTAACAAGAGGGATTTCCTTTGTAACAATTTATTCGATATAAATAATGAATAGCATTCTAAAGCCGGGCCGTTTTTTTTTTTTTTTTTTACAAATGAGTCACCTCTTATCAAGGCCCAGAGGCCACTCGAGGATAAGGGCTAATGAGTGTCTGGTAGTCATTACGACAATTGCGCAGTAATTGTTAGGAGTGGAAATTTGATAAATTGGATTACTTAAGGGGAAAATTCATCAAAACCTTGTTTATGTTGGACTTGAAGATAATCATATTGTAGTCAGGTGGAAAGCAGGCAAGTGGAACAACCTTCCACAGGTTGGAAGTTCTAAAAAACTTTGTTCATGGAATCCAAGTTTAGGTTTAGGCACAGTTAAAGAGTAGAGGAAATTATTGATAGTGGTTTCAGCTAGACATGTGTTTTTCATGAAAGTTTGGCAAAGGGGGACCATAGATTGGAGCTCAGACGAGCACTTACCATGAAAATAATGATAGAGCAGAGACAGGCTCACAACGTCTCTTCTGTGGGAAAGAGGTTGCAGGGAAGAGAAGTTAGTTTTGACCTTTGTCAAGGCAGGATAGGTGCTTCAAGCAGCTTCTGCCCAGATGTGGCAACAGTACTTCATCCTTGGACGTACTTTGCTCTTATAAAGGTAAAGAATTGCATTGGCAGGGGATATCTAGTGGAACGGTAGAACAATCCAACCATTTTTCCAGCGACCCTAGCAATAGATTTGATGTACGTGTTCCATTTCAGATCAGAAGTAAAGGTCACACCCAGAAGCTTGTTTTGAGATATAGTCGGAGACAACTACTGATGAATGGAATCACTGTATCATATCTTATATTGCTTCATCAGTTGTGGCAAAAACATTAATATGTCCAGAAAAATCAGGTGATAATATATCGAATGGATTAACAAAGAATGTGTTGCTGCTAGGACTAATCTATCAATTCACTACGTCACATGTCAATTCTGTGGATGCAAGAATCATCCTCGTGTAGTTTCCCTGCAATGGATGAACTTTGCCTTTAGTGTGGAAAGATAGATTACTTCTCCAAAGCCTGCCAGTTTACAAACAGGAGATGCCATCAAATATGAAAACAAGCACTTTTATTGCTCCAATGGCTTTGTTTCAGCATACACCCAGCACACAATGCTCTCTAATAAATGCAACAATAAAAGAGAAATTTTTCTGAAAACCATGGTAGACAGTGGAAGCACTCATAATTTCATAAAGCTGAACGTCGTTAAATTACTTGGCCTTTCTATATTACCTTCCAAGTATGGCTTCCTCTCGTATTACCAGCAGAACCAAAGGTCACTTTGTTGCATCTACTACAATTAATGGACAAACGCACCCAGACATGCACCTGTCTGTTCTGTACAACCTACGTATTCTTGTTATATTTGGGCAAGAATTCATGAAACTGCTATGTGGAATTCCTTTTTAACCGAGACATACCTCCCTGAAAAATGTGTAATATCGCCCAAATGAAAACAGAACTCTTAGCCAGTCTATCAGATGATTGTAAGCAAGTTGCAACAAAAAGTAAGAAGTAATCTGCATCTGACCGTATATTTATTTGGAGTGAAGTATGGAAGTTTTTAAAAGCAGGAATAATAAGGAAGTCTAACTCCCCATGTCAGTCCAGGTCTGGATGATATATAACGAGAGGCACAAGCGATGCATTGTCATTGACTATTTTGCCATTATTAACATTTATACATTTCTAGACGCATTTCCTCTTCTGAAAATCTTACATATACGTCATCTCAACCAGTTAGATTTGAAGTCCGGATATTACCAGTGCCCTATCCGTCAGGTTAAAGAAACTTTGAAGCCTTTGAAACTGATGGGGGTTTGTACAAGTTTACTCAAGTACCCTTTGGATTAAGAAACTTTGTAGCTGTATTGCAGCACATTATGCATGATGTAATCCGAGATAACATTGTCATTAGTAGAAAAACAGATAAAGAACTGAATGAGAATATGAAGGCATTTAAAGAAGCTGCTGATTCTTTCAATTTGCTGCTGAATCCTGACGAATGTAAGTACGGCATCACCAAACTCAAGTTCCTGGGGAATCTGCTAGAGAATGAAATGGTAAGACCTGGCCCAGACAGACTTGCATCAACAAACTTAAGGAAGAACATCAATAGAGAAATCAGAGGAGTGCAGTATGAAACTATTTGGAAGAACTCAACTACTACACTTTTTTTTTTTTTTGCAAAATAAGATGAGGTTCAATGGTGCATCTAAGTTTGTCACCTGGATTTTAATATATACCCTATAAACATGTATAAGTGTGCAAATTAGATAGCAAAATAATAAGTCTCTTTATTTCTATACAAGAAAGAGAATGCTTCTATATAAAAATAAACTGCATGGGGAAAACAATACATTGGGAACTATGAAAAAGAATGCCATTTTGAACGTGCAGCCAAACATGGTTGACACAAACCAGAGACAGTACTAAGGAATGCAATTCACAAGATTTTCTGGGTTATGGGGGTATTAACAGATAAGCTTATCTAAGCAAGGAGACATGCAAACCCAGGAAAAAGACTAAAAGAAATAAAAATCAAAGGAAAAATTGGAAACATACAACAGACGACGATGATGAAAAATGTTCAAATCTTGAGGAAAATCCTTGAATGTGGAAACGAACTTATTTAAACTGCAAACGGTGACCAGCCATATAAAACTTGAAATAAAGTCACATAAAGAACACATACATCCCAAAACAGGTAGAAATTCTATAAAACGGACATATGCACAAGCCTCAGCTAGTATCACACGAAATGGTAATAGTCAGAGAAGATAGAAAGACTGAAGAGAAAAGGCACCAATGAAACCAATGTGTGGTTAGAAGCAAGAAAGAGAAGTCTTACCGTGGGTGCTCAGCGAGTGAGTTCAGGCAAAGAAAAGGAAGAACAAACATGGCGGCCAGCATTTTTATTTCGTCCGTTCTCGCATAATCTCGTGTGTGCGTGAAGATGGAACCTATAAAACGATGTTCATTTCTGGGTGCTGTGAGATGATTCCCGATCAGCCAGGAGAGAAGGCAACGAGAGAGAGAGAGAGAGAAGAGACAGAGGACTGTAGCGATAATCTTACTTGAACATTTCGGTTGTGTATTTGAGGTGACCCCCCCCCATTTTACATCAAGCTATTTCGGCGATGGCCAACGCAGGCTTAAGCAGCATGATTAAGCCTTTTAATGGCGATGGTGATGTGGTGGCGTGGCTTAAAAAAGTGGACTTTGTAGCAAGGATTCAGAAGCTGGATGATGTGGCCGCAGTAATACCACTGTTTCTGGAAGGGGACGCACTGGCCCTCTATTTGGAGCTCAGCGAGCGGGAACAGGGTGACGCAGACGCCATCAAGGGTCGACTGATCGAAGCTTTCGCAGAGGGGCCTTTCGAGACCTTTAATAAGTTGAAAGAGAAGAGGTGGACTGGTGAATCTGTGGATGTCTATGCGAATGAGATAAGGAGATTGGTTGAGTTGTCGGGCATTAGGGGACATGCCACAAATCACGTAGTCAAGATGACTTTTGTTACCGAGTTCCTGGAAGAAATATCGAAAAGGTTGCAGCAGGTATCGGGAGTGGAGACGCTGGATGTGAGTGAGCTGCTTAGAACTGCAAAAATCTTGGTGAGCACCCAGCCCACGGAGCCTGGAGGAACAACAGCAATGGTACAGCAGGATGTGGGCAGGAATCTGCCAAACCCAGGGATCGCATGCTTTGAATGCGGGGGACCACACATGAGAAGAGACTGCAGGAAGTTCTTGCAACGGACAGTGTGTTACAAATGCAATCGAAGAGGCCATTTAGCGGTAAAATGCACAAGTTCAGGAAACTGGCGAGGGGAGGCCGACGCGCCAGCGGCCGCCCCGATTCAAGAATAGAGGCACACCCACAGCAGATGCCCAAACAGAAGATTGCGGTGGAAGGACGGGAAGTTATGGCCCTGATTGACACTGGCTGCACCACTACCATGGTGCACACTACCCTGGTCGGAAGATGGAAAGGGAAGGGTGAAGTAGTGGCATTCGATGGGTCGCGAGTGAAGTGTCGAGGGAGGAAGACCGTCACTATTGATATTGCTGAACGTCGGATGAGGGTCCATGCAATTGTCACTGATCGCCTGGTGCCTGGCGTCCAAGCCATCATTGGAATGGATGTTATATGCCGCCTTGGAGGTGTTACCATCACATGTGACAATGTGAGGTTCGGACTAGCTGAGTGCGCGGTGACGGAGAACGCCCCCGGAGGGATCAACAAGGCCGGGGAGGAAAGAAAATTGTCGATCAAAGATCAGGACTTCCGAGCTGAATTCGACAGAGAGCGGTGAACGGTGGAGTGGGCATGGAAACATCAAGCGCCATCGCTGACAAACAGGGTGGCGTGCTACACAAATTCGCTTAGAGGAGGGGCGAGAAAGGAGTTTGAGCAGGAAGTCGACCGATGGATTGAGGAGGGGATACTGATGCCTTGGACGGATGATGTGGAGTCGGGCATTTTGCCGTTGATGGCCGTTCTGCAAACAACTAAAGGGAAAGTAAGACCGGTCTTGGATTTCCGAGAGCTGAACGGCCATGTTAAGTGCCATACAGGACGCGACACCGTAGATGTGTGCAGTGAGACCATTAGGGAATGGAGGTAGATGAATGGCGCATCTACGTTGGTAGATCTAAAATCTGCCTATTTGCAACTCCATGTTGCAAAGAAGCTCTGGAAATATCAGTTAGTCAAGTACAAAGGCAAAACCTACTGCCTTACGCGAGTAGGGTTCAGGTTAAATTCGGCACCCAAGATTATGTCAACTATCCTCAGGAAGATTCTGGAGACGATGGGAAAGGGAGATGGGGTAGTGAGCTCATACATAGACGACATTCTGGTGAATGAAACTGTGGTAACTGCCAAGGAGGTGGTGGCTCATTTGAAGAGGTTCGGGTTGGTCGCCAAAGAGCCGGAAAAATTAGACGGAGGGGCTGCTTTGGGCCTAAAACTGAAACGAGGTGCGTCAGGCGGCCTAGAGTTTTGCAGGGGAAACGAGATCCCACAACTGAAGCAGGAGCTCAACAGACGTGAACTTTTTTCCATATGCGGAAGGTTGATCGGACATTACTCCGTTGCTAGCTGGCTTAGACCAGCATGCAACTACATAAAGAGACACGCCGAAGGACGAGGATGGAATGATAAGGTGGGAGAAAGAACGGTCGCCATGATGGAAGAGCTCCTGAAAGAAGCAGAACGGCAAGACCCAGTCCGGGGAACCTGGAACATACCACGAACATTGGATGGAGTCGTGTGGTGCGATGTGAGCACCATTGCAACAGGGGTCGTTTTGGAAATTGGAGGAGTAGTTGCAGAAGATGCAGCCTGGTTGAGGAAAAAGAATGACGTCAGCCACATCAATGTGGTGGAATTAGACGCGACAATAAAAGGAGTCAATCTGGCCTTGAAATGGGGACTACGTGACATCTGCATCAAAACAGACTCTGCCACGGTGTTTGCTTGGCTAAAGTCTCTCATTTCAAGCGAAAAAAGGATAAAAACGAAAGGGGCTGCGGAGATGTTAGTGAAGCGCAGGCTTGGGGTGCTGGCTGAGCTGATGCAAGAGTTCTGTTTGAAGCTTCGCATAGACATGGTGGCTTCTGAAAAGAACCGAGCAGATGCTCTCACGAGAGTGAAGAAGAGTTGGTTGTTGCCAAAGTAAGATGTTGCTGCATCGGATCTAGATGATGTTGGCGTGCGAGAACTGCACAATTTGCACCATATGGGGGTAGAGAGGACTTGGTACTTAGTGAAAAAAGTCGACCTGAGGATCACCAAGGAGCAGGTGAGGCAAGTGGTCAGGACATGCGACAGATGTCAGTCGATTGATCCTGCTCCAAGCACGCATGAAGCTGGCCAATTGGAGGTGAGTGGGACTTGGGAGAGACTGGCATGCGATGTCACCCATTACAGGGGTGGACTTTACCTGACCATGATTGACTGTGGGCCCGGGCGATTTGCCCTATGGAAGAAGCTACGTAGAGGAACAGGCAATGAAATAGCGGCAATCCTTGATGAGGTGATTTTGGAGCGAGGCCCCGTGGAAGAGTTGTTAACCGACAACGGGACTGCGTTCAAGTCAGTAGCAGTGACAGAAGTACTGAAGAAATGGAAGATCCAACAATTTTTCAGAGCTGCCTACAGACCTAGTGGCAACAGGATCGTAGAGAGAAACCACCGCACCATAAAGGCAGTTGCGGAAAGAGGAGGCACCTCACTTGAGCAAGCCGTCTTCTGGTATAACATGTCGCCTAAACTGGGACAAGTACCAGAGACGGTCCCGCAACTGTCAATGTTTGCATATTCCTGGAGACATCCCAGGGTGGAGCCGGCAAGCCGAGAAGTAGAGGCCACAGGGACAATTAAACTCGGTGACGAGGTATGGGTGAAGCCACCGGGGGTGTGCTGCACCACACAATGAAGTAGAGGTCGTGTGACTGGGAGGAACACTAGTAACAACATTGTGGTGGGAGGAGTCCCGAGGCACATTCTCGACGTCAGACCAGTTGAGGGCGAAGCAGTGGAGGGGAGTGTGCAGCCACAGGAGGAGGACGAGACACCTCAGAGGCCAAGTAGAGAGAGGCGACCGCCACAGTGGATGAGAGACTATGAAATGTGATCTTGAGATCAGGGAGGCCTGTGGTTAGAAGCAAGAAAGAGAAGTCTTACCGTGGGTGCTCAGCGAGTGAGTTCAGGCAAAGAAAAGGAAGAACAAACATGGCGGCCAGCATTTTTATTTCGTCCGTTCTCGCATAATCTCGTGTGTGCGTGAAGATGGAACCTATAAAACGATGTTCATTTCTGGGTGCTGTGAGATGATTCCTGATCAGCCAGGAGAGAAGGCAACGAGATAGAGAGAGAGAGAGAGAGAGAGAGAGAGAGAGAGAGAGAGAGAGAAGAGACAGAGGACTGTAGCGATAATCTTACTTGAACATTCCGGTTGTGTATTTGAGGTGACCCCCTCCCTCATTTTACATCACAATGGGACAGAAAAAGGTAGGAAAAAGAAAATGGATCGACAAAACCTAGATGGGAATTCAGGCTGGCAACCCAGATCAGTAAACTTCAAAAAGAAACCAAAGCAAGATGAAAAGAACAAAAAAAAGGACTGGAAAGTGGAAATGTGAGTTGAAGGGAGATACTTAACAGGAAACATGAAGAACTAAAATAAAATATAGTAGCAAAAGAAGGCAGACTAAGACGCTGCAGATACAAATCTGAACAGTATAAACAAAACAGGATCGTTGAAAACAATGAAAACTAATTCTATCAAAATGTAAATGGAAGAAAAAAAAAACAGAACAATTGGATCTGATAGAAACAAAATTCTACTGGAGCAAAATTTGGAATCGATTGGGATAATCCAGTTTTACTTCTGTAACAATAAATATTCATATTACCGGATTCAAAGTGCTCTGGCGGCTTGTTGAGCAGCCATTTGCAAGAGGTTAAAAATGCATGCTAAGTGTGTGTTTTTGTAGGTGTCAGTAATTTGCATGTATGGAAAACAACCCATTTTAATAGGCAAGATACAACGACAGCGAGGCAGAAACTAAATGAAGATAGATGTGATCAGATGGAAAAGCGAGTCGTACAGTTGGATGAGCATTTACTTAGTTTTGTTCCAGGGTTTTTCGAACACGAGTTCCTTCTAGATTTTAAAGGAAGAAGATTATCATTATCATCCTTGTTCTAACTTTACATAATAATTAAGACAATGCAGTGACAAATCTATAAGAGTGTATTTACAGGAGTACAAAGTATGTTGCAAAATGTTTGCATCTGATACTGTGGCTATAACTGCCACTAATTAGAGCCACCATAACTGCTACGACACTTTAACATAAATCTATTCATAGTCTTTAGAAGAGTCTATTGACTCCCAAAATAGAGGAGAACCCAATCGCACTATGATAATCATCATCGTTAGTTTAACGTCTGTGTTATATGCTGACATGTGTTAGACGGCTTTTATAAATTGACTCCACAAATAAACCTATATTTCTCCCTTGTTATCAAATTCATTGTTATGTATTCTCTTCTTTTCCCTCTCCTTACTCCTGCCAACTTATTCAGCTACTTTCACTCTATTACACCTACTAACCAAAACATTCACATCTTTTTGCAATGTGACCAAACCAAAGAAGTCTCCTATTCTGTAAACAACTTCTCATTGTTGATATTTTGCTGAGCCACAAAGGACATTTCTGTTTGTTTACACTACCAATTAATATCTATTTTTTTACGAATGTATATTCTTTGCCAAAACTGTCAGGAAATATATTATACTCCACCAGTGTTCGCACTTCTATAGAATTCCATCAGGAATTTAATTTTCATATACAATTTATCACTAAAAAGAAAAAAAATCACCTAACCTCACTTTTTATCTAGAATGAAAGATTTCTTTCTGAATTCATTTCGCGCAAAAAAATGTTTGGTTTGCTATTTGCTTTCTCGCTCTCCCACACCAGTTGAAATGGTTTCAGCCATAGACATGACAAAAGGCATAGCTTTTTACTCGCTAACATTTGTATGCTATGATGGATATTTTATATTTATGTGTATAAAACAATAGGAGAAGGAACAATAAAATTGTCGCTCTAGAAAAGACGATATGATTCCATTTCCATTTGATGAAAACCGGCTTTCTATTTGTTGCAGACCATCTACTAGTTGGCTAGTTGTGTACAAATCCCAAGAAGTAACAGGAGCCTTCTATCATGTCTGAAATTGGACTGGAGATGCACCGCTGTACAACTTATGCTTTTTACCAATCCAAGTTATGACAACAGAAACATTGCCAGCATACTCAAAATGAAAATCCAGACGGTTTAATACTTGATGGCACTGCTCAATGAAGTTTCTAGTCACACTTTTGGTCTTTGGTGTGGTTTCAAATGAGGGCCACATTATGCCACATCACATCTTTGAAGTCAGCTTGAAAGGCAACACCAAAGTGTTTGAAAGGCAACACTAAAGTGATTCCCTGGTGCAATACAGGTGGCTGCTGGCAGACCCTGGGTGTGGCAGCATGACTCGGCGCCAACCCACAAGTCCAAAGAGACCCAGGCTTGGCATCAGAAGGAGTACTTCGATTTTGTACTCTTCTCTCACTGGTCCTCTTCCCCTTACCTGAACCTGCTTAATTATTTCGTTTGGTCATGCATTGATAACATGACCAACATGACCTCCTACAACACGAAAGCCAGCCTGATTGTCGCCATCCGCCGAGTATTTGCCGAGCTCCCACCAGCGCTTGTGGAAAAGGCATGCTTCTAGTTCTGGATCCATTTTAAGACGGTGACTGAGGCTGAAGGTGGCTACATTGAATATATGTCAGCTCTGCATAATCAAGTTACCCGAATAGATTTTTTTTCAATAAAAGTTTTAAAATAAAGCTATAGTTTTCTTTAGAGCATCAAATTTATTGTTCCACCCTGTACACATGAATACACATTGGTCTTTATTATAGAGTAGAGGATATGCTTCTTTCTTGAAGTTTGAATCATTTGGTTTGGATTTCAATGTGATTGCATTGTTTTAATATCGATTAACAGAAAGAAAATAAAATCAATAATTATACAAATTATCAAAGTAGTAATTAAATCTGTGTCACGATGGAAGAGAAACAGTAATATTAAAAAATAATTATATTTTTGGAAAAATTATTCAATGAGAGAATATGTGTCATTAAATAAAATCGGTTTCGCAATGAAATTAATTAAATATTTTAATTAAAAATCCAGTTGTTTCTTTCGTTTAAAGAACAAACAAACACAGTATGAAGTAATAATATATATGTTCTTAAGACAATTGTAGCATTGTTGTTTTTTATGGAAATAGATTTTTGTGAAGTTTATTTTACTTATTTATGGTATCGTTTGTTTATTACATTATTTTGATAAAATTCATTGGTATTGTAGAAAAAATGACATCTTTCAATAATCTTCTTGTGCTGATGCGAGGCTAGTGGGAATACTTAATGGATAGAGATATGTTTGCTACTACCTTTGTGTGAATACGTATTTGAGAGAGTCATTTTGTTCAGAATAAATATAATAATTTTAAAACAAGGATTAAATGTATGTATATCATTGCAAAACAATGTGCTATAAGTAATGAAAGTGTTCGGTTATGTTCCCATCGAAAAATTAGTGATAAAACTCAGATTATTAAAACTAACTGTTGAAATGAAGAAAATGTAAGCTATTCTCTCCCATGAATGATCATAAAATAACATAGCTAACTCACGAAATGAACGGAGGTACTGTCAATGAATGTACATTGTGACATTAATTAAAAAAATACAGAATGATCCCCTCCACCAATAATTAACATTGTATTAATCTATAATATAAAAGGCAGTTGTCTGTGTGTATGTTTGTATGTCCGGCTAAAAATAAAAAAAATGATAAAACAAATACATATAAATTTGATATTTTCTTGATCTAAAATTTATAAAAAATTTGTTCATTCTCTAGGGGTCAACTGAGCCAGTTTTCGTCAAGGAGGGTCGGGTTTCCAGTGTTATTACTAGGGATATGACAACACAATATTCTTTTCATTGTTTCGACTCTCAAGTATATATCTGACACAGTAAGACACAGTTAATCAACCGAGAACCACATCACTCTATATAAAAGCATATAAGATACCAACGGATACACACTCGAGAGTCAAAACAACAAAAAGAATATGCTGTTGTCCTAGCCCTAGTTATTGCATACTAATTGGGAAAGAAAGTACCAACTTATTTATAGAGTGAATCTGTCATGTAAAAGAGACTTATCCGTGTATATGTAATGCTAGAGAGGAATGGGGTGAGTGGAGGAGAAAAAAGGGCGTAGGGAGAGGTAGCAAAAAAAAAAAAACGGGAAATGAGAAAGATAAGATAGATAGAAAGATAGAGAAACGAATAGAGAAATAGAAGTTTAATAAAAAATATGTTACACTTTTTCCCGAGCAACGCCAGGCAGCCCTGCTTGTCATTAATATATTCACTATGGACTGACATTGAAAGAGTTAGAAGTGTATGGAATAAACGCTTCTTTTTTTTTCATAAAAAATCTTTATGAAAAATCGACCTTTTGACGAAAAATCAAACAACTAGGAGTTTTTTTTTTTTCAAATAAAATATCTATCAAACAATAACAAAAATATTAAAATGTAAAATGATTATTTCTTTTTAAAAGAATTTTTTAAATATCTATTAGAATTACAATGATTTAAATAAAAATCGATATATAGTGAATTAACTCATTTTATAAACGAGAATTTAGAATACTAGGGACACGATCTCAGCACTTATTTATCAAAAGGTTTTGTGCAAAAAAACAAAACAAAAGAAAACTGCACCTTGCATTCAAAAATGAATATTTTATATATCTCCCTCACACTGACACGCACACTTTTCTTAAAGTACATCTTTCTTTATATTAAAAATCAACCTCGTGATGAAAACACAAACACGATTTTTTTTTTATTTGTTTACGGATGGTACATGAGTCGAAACTCAACCGATACTAACCAATGGCGTCTCTTTTGTTTTGCTTATTTTTTTTTTTTTGGGGGGGGGGCTTAAGACCAAATTGATCTCATGCAGGTTATGTAATACTTGCATTCAACCTTAATCATAGGATAATTCCCGCTGAATCTTATCTGACATCCTAGAGTATTATCCTAAATTAGTCAACATCATCAGTGTTGACCTTTGTTGCCCATCAAAGAAGATCGATGTTCTTCTATTTAACTTTCACTTTCTTTTTCCCCAGAACTTGACATTTCACGAGAATTAAGTTTTTGCAACCTAATTTAGTTCATTGTAATTCGAAGGTCACTTCTAAGAAAACAAAAACGAGCTTTCTTCTGACATGTTCTTTGCATCTACAGGTTAAGGCATAAAAATGCTATTTCAAACATCAAAACCTGCTATAGAGATTTAAGATCCATTTAAAATGCTATTTCAAACATCAAAACCTGCTGTAGAGATTTAAGATCCATTTAAAATGCTATTTCAAACGGAACTGTGACTGACAGACAAAACGTTATTTTGAACTTATATGACATCACAATAACGGTTGTTTTACATGCTGGCATGCATAGGACTACTTAAAGAAATTGACTGTCAAACCAACCTATCTCTGGCCAGGTCTTCATTCATACTTCTTTCCCTCAGATCTATTTTTATCATGTCCTCCCTTGTTTTTCTTGTCCTTCCTCTTTGAATTGAACTTACTACCTTAACTGTTCTACATCTACGAATCCAAGACTTCTCATCCCTTTTTAAATGTGGCCATACCATCAAAGTCTACTCTTTTGCACACATCTATCCAGATTTAATATTCCTCTGAAGTCATCAGATCTAAGACTGTCTTTAAGACTCACATTATATATCCATCATTATTTTCATGTCATTTCTCTCCATGAAACGCATATCCTCAAATCGCATAGGCCAAGTTTCACTTCCATATATTGCACATGCATACCTAATAAACTCTTTTTAGCAGTAGTGCTCTGGTGGTTAGTAATGGCAGAAGTCCCCTGAACTTATTCGATCCACTCTAAATTCTTGCAATCACAATAGCAACTGTTCCACTGAGTGCTCTCGTAGTATCACCAAGTTAACACAACTTATGGACAGCCTCAATAGCTTCACCATCCAGATATAATTTCTCCATATCTGATTTCATTCATCTCCATTGTTTTACACTTCTGGCACACAAACTGCTTTGTTTCTTTTTTTTTTTTTTTTTTTTTTACACGGTGGTCACCACTTATGAAGGCCCGGAAGCCACTCAGGGATAAGGGTTATCCTCTCTCAACATTTCAGTAATTCTTGAGAATCCAATGCTTAAAAATACCACAGAAAACGAATTCCACAAACTGAGCAAGGTAACTTTCCCCTTTCTGGGAGCTTTCCATCACTACAACCACTGATCATCACTTTGATATATGTATGTGTGTGTGTATGTGTGTGTGTGTGTATGTGTGTGTGTGCATGCGCGTCATCATTTATCAAGGTCTAGGGGCCACTCGAGAATAAGGGTTAAAGAGTGTACAGTAGCCAATGGGACAATATCATAGGAATTGTTAGCAGTGGAAATTTGGTAAATTGGATAACTTAAGGGGAACGGCTCATCAAGAACTTGTTTACATTGGACTTGAAGACGACCATATTGTAATCAGCTATAAAGCAGGCAAATGGAAGACAGTTCCACAGGTGTGGTTCTAAGAAAGATGCTTTGGTCATAGAATCTACATTTAGGTTTAGGCACGCATAAAAAGTGGGGGAAATTATTGATAGTATTTTCAGCTAGACAAATGTTTCTTGTGAAAGTTTGGCATTGAGGGACCATAGATTGAAGCTCAGATGAGCATTTGCCATGAAAATAACGATAAAACAGAGATGTGCTCTCAGTGACTCTTCTGTGAGAAAGAGGCTGCAGGGAAGAGAAAAGGGCATCCCCTACTAGGCTACAAAGTCTATTCTGAACTCTGTCAAAGCAGGATAAGGTCTTTCTAGCAACTGCTGCCCAGATGTAGCAGCAATAGTCCATTCTTGGACGTATCTGGCTCTTATACAAGTAGAGAATTGCATCAGCAATGAGATATCTACTGGATCGATAGAAGAATTCCACCAATTTTCCAGTGACCTTGGCAACAGATTTGATGTATGTGTTCTATTTCAGATTAGGAGTAAAGGGTAAGCCCAGAAGCTTGTCAAAACATGGAGCCTCCTATCTATGTGAGTGTGTTTGTGTGCATTTCCATCCCATTATTCAAAGGTTAGCAAGGAAAACACACACCCTTTTTTTAGCTCCAAGATAAAACCATTTCAAGTGATGAGAGGAAGAATAAAAGGAAACACATTTCCAGAAAAAGTCATTTCCAGAAAAAGTCATTTCCAGAAAAAGACATTTCCAGAAAAAGACATTTCCAGAAAAAGTCCACTTTATAATAAATATTGGCTGTTATTTCTTCTTTAAGTCATCAGAATTGATAATAATCTATATATCTATAAAAATAAAAATGTCTGTGCGTGTGTCTGTCTATGTACATTTCCCTACGCAATAACTCTGTCAATTTTCGGTCTACAGACTCGAAATTTGACATAAGGGGTATTGAGATTTGGAAAAATCTTTTTAATCGGTTTTCGGCCAGAAATTTGGTTGTCAAGGGGTCAAAGGTCAACGATTTAACCTTTGAAAACTCTACTAAACTCCTCTGCCAATTTTATATAAAGGGTATTCAGACTTTCAGCAGCCTTTTAAATCAGTTTTTGAGCAAAAATTTGACTGCCAAGAGGTCAAAGTTTAAAGAGTTGACTTTTGCAGATTCTACAAACTCCTCCGCCAGTTTTGGGTCTAAACACTTGAAATTTTAGATGCAAGTTACTTGGATATGGGTCAGACATTTTAATTTTATTTGAGCCCAAAACAATAAATGTTAAGGGGTCAAAATTAGGGTCAAAATAAAAGAAAATTTGACCTCTGCGACCTCTAGCTACGTTTCTCTATGGTAGTTAAGGAAGCCTATTATATAGAACGGCATTAACCATACATATGCACACTTTTTAATATATATACGAGGGGCGTGCAATAAGTAATGCCCCTGACCCACTTCCAGTTGTCTGATCTAGCTGAAATTTTGCATGTGCAATGATTTATATCTCTACATGTTATGTGGCAAATTACAGCTCTGAACTAATTGTGGTTTCTGCTTTACAGGTGTTTGAACTGAGTCAGGTGTGAAATAGAGCCTGTTGAATGTCGAGCAGTGATCCGGTTTTTGTATTTGAAAGGACGCACACCACAGTAGACTTTTGATGCAACGAAAGAAACTTATGGTGATAATGCCCCATCATATGACCTTGTAAAATGCTGGCATCGTGAATTCAAACATGGCTGGAAGTCTGTGGAAACAGCTTCCAGACCTGGTCGCCTCCCTTCTGCGATTGATGAGGCATCTGTCCATCAAGTTGAGGCTGCCATTTTGGAAGATCGGTGCATTACTATTCGCCAAATAGCCCAAGATGTCAAGATTAGTACAGGGTCTGTGGAAACTATCATTCATGACCATTTGTATATGCATAAGGTGTCTGCCAGCTGGATTCCCAGGTTGCTCACACCATCCCAGAAGCGAGAACATATTGAGTGCTCGAGGATGAATTTGGAGATGTGCCAAGAAGATGAGTCAAAATTTTTCAAAAGACTGATTACACAGGATGAAACCTGGGTCCATCACTCTGATCCAGAGACCAAAGCCCAGTCAATGCAGTGGAAGCACTTGGACTCACCAGCTTCAAAGTAAGCAAGGGTGCAGCCCTCCGCTGGCAAGGTCATGCTCACAGTCTTCTGGGACCAGGACGAAGTACTGATGACAGATTTCCTGGCAAAGGGTACCACAATTACAGGAGCCTATTATGCTTCACTTTTGAGGAAATTAAGAGAAGCTATCAAAATCAAGAGGCGGGGCAAGATCAGCAAAGGTACCCTCCTCCTACATGACAACGCTCGGGTCCATAACTTGCATGTCACCAGATCAGAAGCATGGGCGTGTGGTTATGAAATTCTTCCCCATCCTCCCTACTCTCCTAACCTTGCACCCTCTGACTTTCACCTCTTCCCAGCCATGAAGTTATATTTGATAGGAAAGTGTTTCCCAGATGATGCAGCCTTGATTTCTGAAGTCATGTCGTGATTGGAGGACCAACCTGTGGTGTTCTACAAAAACGGTGTCCAGAGCTGCATCAAACGATGGGAGAAATGCATAACTCTGGGTGGTTCCTATGTACAGAAAGACTAATAACTGTGCCAAGTTTCGTTGCTCTACTGCTATGGGAAGTGGGTCAGGGGCATTACTTATTGTACGCCCCTTGTAGATATGTACATAAAGTTATTAACACTACATAGGACCCGAGAAAAGCCGGGCTAAACTGCTAGTAATTTATATATTAAAAATGAAATTACTGATTTTCTATATAAATAAAAAAAGTGGATGTATGTATGTGTGTGTCTGTGTGAAAGTATTTCATCGCTAAACTCTTAAACTACTGGTCACATAACACTGAAATGAACAGGAAATAGTAATCATACACAAAGGATTGTTTATAACAAGTAAATTTTTGTTTGGATTGATGCAGCGTATAGAAATGTTGAAAAGTTGAAATGCAAAATGATCATTTCAACGTGACAACACATTTCTATTACTATTTAGTTTGAAGTGATTGCATTTTAAATCTTTCTTATCTGTCAGTAACACAAGCGATAGGGAACGTGGTTGGAGCATTAAATATTTTGGTTTTGATTCTAGCTGATAGCATCCAAGTCATTTTTCTTTAACTTTTGAAATACTATATATATATATATATATATATATATATATATATATATATATATATATATATATATATATATATATACTAGCATTTCTACCCGGCGTTGCCCGGGTGTTTGGCGGTGTATGTTGAGCAAAAAAAAAAAAGCTATCATTTTTTTTTTAATTTGACCCCTATTATGTCCCCTTAACATTTATTGTTTTGGACTCAAATAAAATACTTAAGTTAGATCCATATACAAGAAATCTGTATTTAAAATTTGAAGTGTTTAGACCAAAAACTGTCGGAGGAGTTTGGTAGAATTCTCAAAGGTCAAATCGTTGAACTTTGACCCCTTAACGGCCGAATTTTTGGCCGAAAATAGATTACAAAGATTTTCCCAAATCTCAGTACCCTGTATATCAAATTTCGAGTCTGTAGACTGAAAATTGACAGAGTTGTGTAGGGAATAGAGTTATTGCCTAAGCAAATAAGCAAATGTAGACACACAGACACGTTCACTTTTATAGATTAAACAAAAATATGTACGTATACCTAAATATATATGGAAACAATTTTGTACTTACTGTAAACTTTTTACGCAAATACTATACAAGTATAAATCATGTAGAATATCTGCATGAATATAATTACACATAATAGTTAACTAAAGATGATTATCCCATAAGAAAACCGAAAAAACTAATAAGGAATGAATTAAAATGAATGTTTAAAAGAATATGCAAATTAGCTAGATGTTTTACTTGTGAATGCAATTCTACAACCCATATATAAGAAAATTTTATTTTATTTTTAAATAAATAGAAATGAGGGTTTTTAATGTGAATATCAATACACATAAAAAAAAAACAAATTTATAGGAGTATAGACTAGCATTTAAGCCCGGCGTTGCCCGGGTGTTTGGTGGTGTATGATGAGCAAATAAAAAAAGAGCCGTCATTTTTTAAAAAGTTGACCCCTCTTATGACCCCTTAACCTTTATTGGTTTGGGCTCAAATCAAGTTATTAAGTTAGATACACGTCCAAAGAAACTACATCTAAAATGTCAAGTGTTCAGACCCCAAATTGTCGGAGGAGTTTGCTAGAGTTCTTAAAGGTCAAATCGTTGAACTTTGACCCCTTAACAGCCAAATTCCTAGCTGAAAACTAATCACAAAGATTTTTCCAAATCTCTGTACCTTGTATATCAAATTTCGAGTCTGTAGACTTAAAATTGACAGAGTTATTGTGTGTTAAAATGTAACACACTCACAGACACGCACACAGACACGTTCACTTTTATATATATACTAGCATGGGTGCCCGGCGTTGCCCGGTTGTTTGGATGTGTATGTTGAGTAAAAAACAACAACGGTAATTTTTTTTAAACTTTGACCACTATTATGACCCCTTAACATTTATTTAAAAAAAATTGATAGTTTTTTTTTTGTGTTTTTTGTTTTTTGCTCAGCATACACATCCAAACAACCGGGCAACGCCGAGCACCCATGCTAGTATATATATAAAAGTGAACGTGTCTGTGTGTCTGTCTGTGAGTGTGTTACATTTTCACACATAATAACTGTCAATTTTAAGTCTACAGACTCCAAATTTGATATACAAGGTACGGAGATTTGGGAAAATCTTTGTAATCCGTTTTCGGACAGAAATTTGGCTGTTAAGGGGTCAAAGTTCAACGATTTGACCTTTGAGATCTCTACCAAACTCCTCTGACAATTTTGGATACAAGCAATTGAAATTTTAGATATAGGTTCCTTGGACATGGATCTAATATAATAACTTGATTTGAACCCAAAACAATAAATATTAATGGGTCATAATAGGGGTCAAAGTTTAAAAAAATTGGCCTCTGCAGTCTCTACCAAATTACTCAGACAATTTCTGGTCTAAACATTTGAAATTTTAGATAAAGGATATTCAGAGATAGGGCAAGCTTTTAAATCGGTTTGGGTCGAAAATTTGAGCTACCAATATATAAATGTATGTATGTATGTATGTTTGCATGTCTGCCGTAAACTTTCCATAGAGGCGACGGATTAGCATCGTTTTGAAGCTCGACCCTTCAGACGACAAATACCGAAAAATTCTTCACCCTCAACTGGGCACTTTTCTACAGGGAGGGAGCGCTTTTTTCACCGATATTTTTGAAAGTCATCCTCTCTTTTCGATTGTCTAGCCTTAATTTAAACCTACGTCACTTCCAGTTTGGTGGTGGTCGTAACAGCAAAGATGTCACGTTTTTTCCCATTCTTTTCCTCCTTCGTGGTACGGGTTTGGGTCTGCCTTCTTACTACCACTTTTTATTTGCTCAATACACACCTCCATACACCAGGGCAACGCCGGGAACCCATGCTAGTATATATATAAAAGTGAAATTGTCTGCGTGTGTCTGTGTGTGTACATATCCCTACCAAATTACTCTGTCAATTTTCAGTCTACAGACTCGAGATTTGACATAAGGGTTTTGAGATTTGGGAAAATCTTTTTAATCGGTTTTCAGTCAGAAATTTGGTTGTCAAGGGGTCAAAGTTCAATGATTTGACCTTTGAAAACGCTACCAAACTTCTCCGTCAATTTTGGGTCTAAACACTTGAAATTTTAGATGTAGGTTACTTAGACATGAATCACACTTTTTAAATAGATTTGAGCCCAAAACAAATGTTAAGGGGTTAAAATTGAGGTCAACGTTAAAAAAAATTGACGTCTGCAGTCTCTATCAAATTATTCAGCCAATTTTTTTGTCTAAACATTTGAAATTTTGCATAAAAGAGAGTCTGACATAGGGTAAGCTTTCTAATGCGTTTTTGCCTGAAAATTTGGCTGCCAAGGGATCAAAGTGCAAAAGAATTTCACTTTATGGTCTCTAGCAAACTATTCAGCAAATTTTGGGTCTAAACATTTGAAATTTTACATAAAGGGTATTCAGACATGCAGCAAGCTTTTGGGCGAAAATTTGGCTGGCAATAGGTCAATGTTTAAAGAGTTGACCTTTGTAGACTCTACCAAACTCCTTCTCCAATTTTGGGTCTAAACACTAGAAATTTTAGATGTAGGTTACCTGGACATGAGTCAAACTTTTTAATATATATATATATATGCACATAAAGTTATGAATAGTACTAGGGCCTGAACTGCTAGTATATATATATAATATTTAATATGAATCATTTCTGTAATAATAAATATGCAATCTGCATGAATCAAAATATATTTAAGCGTATTATACCCTACTAGTAAATGAATATTTTCATGATATATATCTATATAAAAAAAAAAGCAAGTGTGAAACATAATTTTTTCCATTGTTTTTACAGGGGGTTAACAGTAGAAGTATTATAATGTTGAATCAGCTGACAAAATTTGGTACAATTCTGGACAATAGCTTCAGATACTATAAATTTATTTTAGTAGTAGTAGTAGTAGTAGTAGTAGTAGTAGTAGTAGTAGTAGGAGTATCACGTTTATCAACCTGCTTCAATGATACATGGCTGAAATTCTGTTAAATAGTTTAGGAGAGCCTATAAGTGTTTATTGTTTTTAGTATTAGCATCATCAATAACAACACCCTTAAAGTCCAACTCTTTTGTGGCAGATATCTGGCATCTGGAAATCCAGTTCCTAGCAGAGGCACCCGTACCAGACAAGTCAGGTAGCCAGCGGTATTAAAGCTACAAACCGACTAACAATGCTCTGAGGAAAATTCAAAAGGAGTCAACATCAGGATCTGGCATACTCTGGTTCTCTCTGTCTCTGCATCTATGGCAAGCAAGAATGCGTCTGAATAGCTCAGAATCACAAATCGATTGAGTGAGAATAACCATGGTGCTTCTGTGTATGTGGAAATCGCCATTACTTTATGTATTCTAAGCTAAACCTTCCCTGGCTTCATATGCAACCACTGGGTCTTACTGCTTTTGATATCAAAGATGAACCTGAAGTCTTGTTGGTTTAATAAATACCTTTGGTTAACACTGAAGACTTCCTGTAGCGCAGTCAATAAAGATCTTCTTAAGCTCAATTCTGATGTTACCAGATCAGGTTGTCTGAAGATACCGACTTGCACCAAACATTGATGCTGTTGCTTCTTTTCTTTCTGTTTTCAAAAGTTAATAATATTTTGCAAAGTCAAACACAACAATTTCACTCTACAAAACAACCAAACTAAACATCATGAATAAATATTTGATGACATAAAGAACTTGGAACATAAAAACATTTACCAAAATGATTGGATTCAGCATTAAATAACCCGAAAACGGTTGATATGCCATAACCAAGCTTCTATCTTTACATCATCAATGCTCTGATCCCCATCTGGCATCAATTGAAATGGATGGCTCTCGTCTTGAGGAGGCTCCATGTTTTGACAAGCTTTTTTGACCTTTACTCCTGATCTGAAATGGAACATGTACATCAGGTCTGTTGTCAAGGACGCTGGGAAAATGGTGGGATCCTCCTACCGCCCCAGAAGATATCTCACTACTGATACAATTCTCTATCTGTATAAAAGCCAAGTACGTCCAAGGATGGAGTACTGCTGCCACATCTGGGTAGGAGCTACTAAAAACTGCCTATCCTGCCTTGACAGAGTACAAAATAGACTTTGTAGCTTAGTGGGGGATGCCCTGCAGCCTCTCTCCCACAGAAGAGACGTTGCGAGCCCGTCTTTGTTTTATCATTATTTTCATGGCAAGTGCTCGTCTGAGCTCCAATCTCTGGTCCCCCCTCGCCAATCTTTCACTAGAAACACCCGTCTGGCTGAAACTACTGTCAATAGTTTTCCCCACTCTTTATCTGTGCCTAAATCCAAACGTAGATTCCATGAGGAAAGCTTCTTTCTTAGAAGTGCATGACTGTGGAACTCTCTTTCGTTTGCCTGTTTCCCACCTGACTACAACTTAAATGTCTTAAACAAATTCCTGACAAATCGCCCCCTTAAATAAGACATTTTATCAAATCTCCAATACTAATCATTACTACAATACTATCTCATTGATTACTGTACACACAATAACCCTTATCCCTGAGTGGCCTCTGGGCCTTGATAAGTGGTGACCTCTATGTGTAAAAAAAAACAAAAAAAAAACAACCAAACCTTTTTGAACTCTGTGAAGAAGTCTGATTCATCAAATAATTAACACAAATAAGGAATAGTAGTAGTAGTAGTAGGAGGAGGAGGAGGAGGAGATGTAATAATTTATGGAGAGCTTTATTAAAATTATTGAAGGGTTCATTTTAAGAGTATTGGTATTTAACATATTTTAGAAATTCTGTTTTTAATTTTAAATTGTGCCTGAGATTTTTATTAAGCATTTTGGACAAAGGAATCTTGGAATCGGTTAGCTAATCTTGTATTTGATCTTTTTGTGTCTGCTTGTGTTATTTTACCATGTTAATAGAAAATCGCAATCATCTCCATAAATCTAATTAAAATATCCAAATCAAAGCATATAAGTCCTAAACAGTCTGATAGTCTTCAAATGATTTTCTTTGTTTTTTTTTGTTTTTTTTTTTGTAAATTATATAATCCATTTTGATCATAGAGAGGCAATGCTTCATACACAGATTTGTGTACAGATTATTGGCTCAACTCCATTGTATCCCTGATACTATCAGGTCAGGCTGTATGAAGATATCAGCTTCCTGACCGAAAATGCATCAAACATTGATGGTATTGGTTTGCCCCCTCCTTTGCAAAATTCAATCATGTTCTACAAAGTCAAAACAAAAACAGCAATTTTACTCTACAAAATAACCAAATCAAACACCATGAATAAATATAATACATAGATATAAAGAACTTAATGCATAAAACCTTTTTCCAAAATTACTGGATTTGGCATTTAATAACCCAAAAAGGGTCGATATGCCATTAAACAAAACAACAACCAATTACTAAGCTGTATGGTACTGCCAGAAATCTAGGAATGTTGAGGAATCAAAGAGAATTTTTTTTTTTTTGTTTTGTAACTGACTTAACATGTAAGTACCAAAATCCCTGGTAGAATCATGTTGATGCACTAGTTTTTGTTAGGTCACCAAAGTTAAGCAACATTGAGTTTGGCCAGTACCAGTTGTGTGACCATTTGGGAATACTAGGTGCAGTATGTGGGAGGATTTCAACACCTCTCTACCTGAGCGGCAACAATCTAACATGGCGGGAATATACAAGCAACTGGTGATTGCTTGTGAATTTGATATTCCCATTAAACTTCTTTAGAAGCAGCTAGTACAACCTGTCTAAGTATGTTTTGGTATGATACAGGTAACAGGAGCTCCTATATACACACTCTTTAATTGACTAATCATCATACTAGTGACGTATGGCCGAGTGGTCCTAGACGTTGTATCAAAGTTTACAGGTACCCAAAGGTGCTGAGTTCAATCCTGAACGAAGGCAGTGAAAAGTAACATTCAAAACAGAGAATCAGCAACTATGTCCCAGAGCCTAGCTGGAGTCCGAACACGGTACCCTCGTAATAATAATAAAGGGTTGGGTTCGAGACTCCTAACAAACGGTTCCCCAGTCTGATACAAAACACCTGATGAAGGCCGGAGGGCAAAACGGCCGAAACGTTGTGACAATAACAACCAAGATGAGGAAGTCAGTCCGACAATCTCAATAATGAAAACACCTCATCTCAAAAATACAGACAAAAAAATACAGACAATTACTGACTAATCATTTATTTGGAAATATAAGTTGGCATATCAACTGGCATATTCGAACCTGCTCATGAAACAATAAAATCATGTGAATTTCTTCCAGCCAATTTGTGAAAAGATGTTATAGTTAGTGAAGTGCTAGCATTTATCTGCTCCTGAGTATGACCTTGAAGTGCTTCTGGTTAAATGCACTATAGAATATGACAGAGTTCATAACAACAACAGTAATAATTAGTGCATTAATATTCGTTTGGTATTTGTTTTATAAACACAGAGCCAATCCCTCATGTTAAAGTTGGAGTTATCGAACTTGGTGGCCTTCTTCTATATATGCAGTTATGTCCCTTGTCTCGAGTGGATATTCTGTATAGCATCCGACCCACAATAACAGTAACCCTCCTATACTATAACCTCCTCCTACTAATACTACTCTACTGTTTCTTATTTGTCTTAATTGCTTGATAAATTAGACTTCTTCACAGAGTTCAAAAAGGTTTGGTTGTTTTGTTTTATGGCATATTAACCGTTTTCGGGTAGGCAGCAGAGCGTATTCTTTCACATGACAGATATTATATCTGTTCAACTTACGTTGAAACACAATTGAAACAAACAGCTACCTATTTTGGAGAGTGAAGAAATGTACACCGAATGGAAACAAGACATAAATATATGATCTATCTTCACGGATTTACCTAAGGGAAAACAGGGGCCAGCAGTATTTTTGTCATTGCCATAAAACATACGAGAATGCGCTCGACACTTAGACATCACCGATATCAATAGAACTGATGGAATAAAAATAATTACGGACAAGTTGAACGAGATCTATTTAAGGGACAAAAATACGATGGCATACATGTCATTCAAGGAATTTTACTCTTACAAAAGAGCTGCCGGAATAAACAAAAACGACTTTCTGGTGCATTACAAATTGTTGTACCAGACATTACGTAAATACGGAATTTCTCTGAGTCCAAGCATTTTTTTTTTTTTTTTTTTGCAGCGAATATATCAGAAAAAAACAAAAAATTAGTGAGAACAACATGTAGTTTAATGTTTTTTATTGTTTTTTTTTTCAGTTAGTAAAGGCTTTTCAATCCAACAGAACATTTTGTTTTGGTGATGGAGAGGAGGTAAAAGCAATTGAAGCAGTTAAATTTCTGGCAACTATAGGAGGTGAAACAGTTGTCAGAGAATTCATAGAGGTTGACATTGTTAAAAATGAGTTACCCTTGTTACTTAGTCATAAATCAATGAAAACTGCTGGCATAATACTAGATTTTAAAAGTGACAGCTGTAAGATTTTAGGCAGATATATAAAATTGCAAAAGACAACTTCTAGACATTATAGTCTTTCATTGACAAATATGCTTTTATAGGCTGAAAAGTCACCAAACTTTGTGTTACATTGTGAAGCTTTAAAAAAAAAATGCTCTAGAATGGAGAAAAGAACGAAGGGGGAGAAATTACATAAATAGTTTGCTCATGCATCAAAAGCGAAATTGGTATCATTGGTGAGAGGCAGTAAGGCCTTTCATGATAAGGAGTTTCTATCTCTTATTAAGGATGTTTCTGATTCGTGTTCAGTTTGTTTAAGGCTTAGAAGAGCTCCTTTTCGTCCGGTTTGGGATTGGCTCTTAGAAACCAGTTTAATGACACTGTATTGATCGAAATAATATTGGGAATTCTCAGATGATAAAGTTTGGAAATAAGTGGCGTTACAACAAGTTGCCTTTTTGCTACCTAGATCTATCTTCGAAGTCTGGTAGACTGATGTGCACTAAACCAGTCAAGAGTTGAGCCACCTATGCGGCATGCAGCTGCTTTTAAATTAAAAAAAGGGAAGTGGGCATGTGATAAAATCACGTGAACACGTCATTATTCATATTAACAAACTTAATATAAGGTGTACTAAAGGAGGCCACTGTTCCCTATCCCAGCCGCCGTGGCAGGTAGGTATATTCTATATATATTCTACAGAATATATGGACGTAAAATAATTCCAACATAATGCCCGATTTTATGCGTCCACTTGTTACTCTGCTGCCAGGCTGATTAAAACCAAGAAGAGTAAAGGAATTATTTGCAGCATATTTTTAATGTGGATAGCATATTTTGGAGTCCCCAAACATTTCTTGGGTGATAATGGGGAGAATTTGATAACGAGGGTTACAAAATTAATTGAAAAACTGAATATTAAAATCTGCACTACAGCCGCTGAAAGTCCATTCAGTAATGACACTGTGGAACGTCACAATCTAATATTGACTGAAGCAATGGAGAAAACATTGGAAAATGAGAAATGTGAACCGGAAATAGCTTTGGCCTGGGCTGCTAGTGCCAAAAATGCTCTTCAGAATAACCCAAATTGGCTTGTCATACACTGTCAGTTTTGATAGACCAGTTACCCACATTAGACGCTTTAATAACTAATGATATGATTAGAATAAATTTAAATGCCTTACATTCCGCGAGAAAAAGGTTCATGGAGACTGAATCAAGTGAAAAATTTCGGAGAGCGCTGCAATTTAATATAAGACATTATGCGGATGAACGATTTGTGGCAGAGGACATCGTTTACTATAGAAGACAAAACTATAAAGAATGGTGCGGCCCTGCAAAGATTTTGAGTAAAAGCATCAATGAGTATTCTATAAAATGCATTCATGCCACTTGATGAAGGTAAACAAGAACCTTGTAAGGTCAAGGAATAAAGAAGATACAATTCTCTTAAATGAATGAAGTCTTGGAAGAGGAAGTTGACGATCAACATGATGAAAATTCCAATAGTAACAGGGAGGAACTGAAAGACAATACTACAATTCCGAGTAAAGGGAAAATAGTGGAATATAAAATTATTGGAAGTAATGAGTGGATAAAAAGAAAGATTATGAGTACAAAACCAAAATCAACTGGAAATTATGGTCTTTGGCAGAATAAAACCAGCTGCAGAAAATGAATGTCCTATGTGTATCAATTGGGATAAGGTTGATCAGTGGTGAGAACTCCCCCAAGTAACAGAAGGAAATAATGAAGAACTTGTTGTTTTCCTCACAACTGAATAAGAACAAGCAAAAGAAGTGATTGATACAAAGGAGAAAGAAAGAAAAAACATGAAAGCTCATATTTATGAATGTGTTCCTAACATAGATCACAAATGCATATCCATAAAATTAGTGATAACAGAGAAAGTTAAGGATAACAAAAATTAATGAAGTCTCGTTTCGTAGCACGTGGCTATGAAGAAAATTCACATAACCTAAAAACAGACTCTCAAAGTTGCAGCCATGAAGCTATGCGGCTTGTAATGTTCTGATTTCACCTCAGCATTTTTGCAAGGGGATATGCTAGCGAGAGAAGTACTTCTCAGACCACCATCTATGACATATCCAGAGTAACAAGGGTGGAAGCAGAAAAGATGCATTTATGGATTGAATGATGCGCCTCGTTCATGATACAAGAGAGTTGCTCAGGAATTTACTAAACTAAAAGGAATGGTAAGTGCACATGAAAATACACTGTTTCTTTGGCATGATTTATCGGAGGACTTGATATGTATTCTGGCAATGCATGTAGATGACTTTATATTTTGTGAAAATGATTATTTAAAAAAGAATTTGATTTCAGAATTAAAGAAAATAGTCAAGGTTGGAATGCATGAAAATGGAACCTTCAAATTTCTGGGATTGTGCGTTAGACAAATGGAAGATGGGATCATTATAAACCAAAACAACTATGTGTCATCTATTTCTCCAATAAATATAAAGAAAGGAAGATCCTTACGAAAAATAATGAGCTGAGAGAAGAGAAGACAGATTAAAAAGACTAAATGATGTCAAATGATGTGGTTATATACCCATACTCTACCTGATGTAACATTTGATGTGTGGAGGATGAATAATACTGGAAAATCTCCTAAAGTGAAGTTACTTTTTGAAGCCAACAAGTCACTATTAAAGATAAATCAGACAGGTTCCATATCCTTTCCACAGCTGGGAAATCCTTCAGATTTGAGTGTAGTTTGCTATTCTGATGCTACCTATGCCAGCTTGGGGGATGGTTCCTATCAGGGTGGATTTATCATCCTTGTTTATGGAAAGATGAATAGACTGGCCCCTATATGTTGGTCATAAAAAAAGCTTGACAAAGTAACAAAGAGCCCATTGGCGTCCGAGACTCCTGTACTCAGCGAAGCTGCTGATGCAGGTATATTGATATCTGCCATGCTGCAAGAAATCTTCAGGCTACCCAAGTTGCCTGAAGTACTTTGCAAAACAGACAGCACATCTTTGGTAGAGACCTGAAAATCATCAAATCTTGTAAGTGACAGACGTCTGACAGTTGCTGTGGTCGTAGTAAAGGAAGAAATTCAAATTGAATGGATCAAGGGACAAGAACAGGTCGCAAACTGTTTGACAAAGATGGGAGCCTCTACTGAAATTTTAAGAGACTTGTATTAATAAACCGTTTTGTTTGTTTATTTTTTTTTATTTTGTTGGAAGTTTGACCTGCACCTGACACCAGAAGACACCAGAAATGTTAAAGTTGGAGTTATCGAACTTGGTAGCCTTCAATATATTTAGTTATGTCCCTTGTCGAGATAGGATATTCAATATGGCGTCTGGCCAATAGTAGCACGTGTTTATCCTATGTTGTGGGAAGTACTAAGTAAACTAACACCTCATCTATAAGAAAAATCATATATATTTCTAAGTACGAATATATATATATATATATATATATATATTTGATGTTTTAAGAGGGTTTTTTCCCCATAGGTCACTTCGAAGTGAAGACACATAGATATTCTGCATATAGAGGGTAATATAGCGATTGAGGACCACTTTTGTTCATTTTCATTGAGAACCGTATACATATGGTATAAATTTAATTAAAACAGGATATATGCGAAGTTTTAAAGGGTGTTCGGCCGCCATAACTTACGTTAAATGTTCGCTTTGAGATTTGAGGATATTTCTATTGTCTGCACTAGAAAATGTTTTATATAGAATTTAAATTTCATAAAAATAAGATATATCTGATGTTTGAACGAAGGTATGTCCTCATAGCCCGTTTAAGAGTGCGCTTAGGAAATCCGGAAACACCTCCATTGTTTTTCTCGGTAGATTTTATATGAGAATACACTTTTAGATTTTATGTAGATTTTCTAACTTTTTTTTCTGTAGTGAACATGCAAACATTGCATAAATGCACACATGCTCACAGACACTGAGTTTTATATGAAAAGAGAGAGAATTTTGATAAATTGAATTAATATATTATTTCCGGTGCTACCAGATCAAGCTGTCTGAAAATATTGGCTTCCTGATATAAATTTCACTAAACATTGATGTTATTGGTTTTCCCTTTCCCTTTACAAGACTTAATTATGTTCTGCAAAGTCAAAAACAAAAGCAAATATTTCCTCTACACAACAAGCAAACCAAATACTAATGAATAAATATTTGAAGGTCTAAATAACGTGAGGCATAATAACTTTTAATAAAAGGAATGGATTTGGCAATAAATAACCCGAACAGGGTTGATATGTCATAAAACGAAGCAACCAAACTGAAACAGATATGTAGTAGGCTAAACAAACAAAAAAAAATACAACTAAAAACAGACGGAACAATAACTCGCTTCTCGCAGACACGTGGGTTGTAACAAGCACAATCTGCTCGCCAGAATCACCTACACACAATCTGCAGAACACTCCCTCTCCTTTCCAGTGTCTTGCCTTTATAGCGGCCGGGAATGACGCATTTGCATAATCGCGCGAGAGCAGACGTGATTCAACGATAATTACATTGGGTAACCGCTAATAAAAGCTCATGGACGCCATCTTGGAACTCTCTCTTCCGCTCAGCCCAAAACAGACGTATCCGAGGTAATCTCCCTATTTCTCATTTTGGTTACTGCTAATTCTGCTACACAAACCAAACACTGTGAATAAATATTTGAAGATATAAAGAACTTGAAGCATAAAAAGTTATAACAAATTAAACGGATGCTGCATTAAATAACCGAAAAGGGTTGATGCGTCGTAATACAAAACAATCAATCAATATATTTCTTATTCATTAACTGAGTGAGAAGCTATACAGCAGAAATCTTTAAAATAAGATTTATTGTCACAAATGATTCTTTCTTCTATGATTAATAGGAGGGAAAACCCAGTAAGGCATGAGATAAAGGGAAATGAAATTTACAGTAAAAAAATAAAAGAACTAAATAAGTACAATAATTTAAGAGAATTTCCTTTTAGAATTAATAGTTTTTAGTTGTTTTTTTAAAACTTACAAAAACTCAACTCTTACACGCTGACTAATTTTATTACATTTTTTAAAAATTAGAATTGATTAAAAACAACAATCGTACGAATAGAGAAGAGTTCTTGGGCACAAAAGAAAACCAACGTTATTTCTGGATTATAGAGAGAAAAAAGCGTTAAGTTTTTTCTTTTATAGAGCAATGAATTAGCAATAATGACTTCGTAGCAGTAAAGCTTCCTTAACCATTCAAGACAATAAAGTAAAAAAGAAATTTGAGTATCATATCTCTATATAAAGTTAGGTATGGAGAATTAATTTATGGAATACTGGATAAGCAAGGCAACATGCTCGTAAAAATGAGGACACAAACACATCATTAAAACTGACCCAAGCTGTTTCGGTGGATTCGTTTGATCAAATTCATTTGGTACTAAATCGACGAAAATATCTTGGCCTAGCTTTTATGATGTGTTTATCTTCTTATTTTTACTAGCATGTTGGCTCATTTATCCACTATTCCATAAACTAATTTTCCATTTTGTCAGCAATTTTTATTCCATATTTACTACCACAAAATAGGTATATTTATATGTTTACTAGCAGGGAAACCGGATGTTGCTTGGAATTGAATGATGATCAACGAATATTTCACACTCTCATATTTTTATTGCTATCGAAATTGATGAAATACCCAATTTTTCAATCAAATTGATCGATTGCCTGCCCCTGTCATATCAAAGAACCTATTGTTGAGTTTTATGTCTGGCCTTTGTGCTTGCACGGTGATAATGGTTTGAATTTAAATTTAAAATGAAAAATGGGGACCTGTCGTGTTGCACAGGGAGGAAGCTTCACATGCCTCTCGCAGTGACTTAGTCCGCAATACATTGTATTCTACATTGCACTGTAGAGAAAAAAAACTATTGCTGATTTTATAAAATTATTTTTATATATAATGACTTAAATTAAAGTTTAAAATGCAAAAGTCAAATAACATGCTTAAATTGTGCTCTAAACAGAAACATTAATTTTAAACGCGCCCCTGTCATATTAAAGAGCCTATTGTTAATTTTTTAATGTCTGGCCTTTGTGCTTGTACGGTTATAATGGTTTGAATTTAAATTTAAAATGAAAAAAATCAAGTATCATGGCTCAGTTGTACATAAAAAACATTCATTTTCAATGCGCCTCTGTCATATTAAAGAACCTTCTGTTGATTTAACATGTCGAGCCTTTTAATAAAACTTCTCAAATACATATATATTATTTAATTGGAATTCATTATTGAGATGAGTATTATTTATATATATATATTATATAATTTATTTATTGCGGACTATTATCCTCATCTTTCTTGGTTTCACAACGTTTCAGCCAACTAATCCTCTGGCCTTCGTCAGGTGGTAACCGCGACGGGATAGGAACTCCGAATCTCCTAATGCATTTTCAGCAATTACTACCATCCATAGTTATTGTCGTCTCACCACGTTTTGGCCAAATAAGCCTCTGGGGCCCTTGCTGCAGTGGATAGAGACGTTGAATCTCTACGGTTCCAGGTGAGAATTGTCTGAAGAGAGGGGTTTCAATCTTACCCAAAGCCGACCAGAGTCTTACTTGTCCAACACGTGGTGAGACGACAACAACTATGGATGGCAGTAATTATGAGAATGCAATTAGGAGATTCGGAGTTCTTATCCCATCGCAGTTACCACCTGACGAAGGCCAGAGGAATAGTTGGCTGAGGCATCGTGAAACAACAACAAAGAAAGATGAGAATAATAGTTCTCAAATGCACTTGTGATGTTAGGCTGTTTCAGAGTGTTAACTTTGGTCCAAATCGCCTGTTCCTTCTTTCATCAGATTTTTTTGATTGTCGATTATCGACGCTTATTGATATTCTGAGACAAAATCTACTTAAGAATACTGTTAGAAACATAAAGTACATTTGTGTGAAATTTCATAAAAGTTGGCCCAGACGTTTCAGTCTTAAACTAATTAACCGATCATTATGAATTTTTAACACAACTGCTTGGCATAAGGGAGTCCAACTATAGGCTATATTTAGTTTAATTTAGATTTATGCAATATGGGTAAAAAAGGGATGGAACCTTTTGACGAAAATTCAAACACCTCAGACTTTTATGAAATTTGAAAAATACATATTAAACATCTATTAGTAAATATTTCCCGATTTCAGTTTCTTTGGAGTGTTTCAAAGGATTTTTAGGAAATATAATATGCCCCCTCCTCGTTTGTAAATTCACATATTTCAGATTTGTATTGAATTTGATCTATAATTCTTAGACATCAATGAAATAAGATTCCTTGAATTCCAAGTTCTTATTAAGACCCCTTAAGCTTAAGCCGTAATTTTTTAAATATTTTCTAAAATCAAAATGGTGCAATGGATTGCGATCGAAATTGACATTAGAATTTAGAACATAATATTTAGTGTCATTTTAATCTGTGTAAATCAGCATAAAAGTGACACAAAATTTTCTGTTCAAGAACTTAATTTTACCCATCATGGAATTGGTGTTCTTTTGGTATTTTTATGAGCCTAGCTTTAGTTCTCTTTTCGTTACGTATAACATATAACGTATAAAAAACTGATAAATACTTTGTATTATTAACTGAATTATGATTCTTATCTTGTTTTTTTTTAATAATACAACGTTTCGGCCAAATGTAATCCACGACCTTCTTGAGATGTGTCTTTTGAACTAAGGAAATACTGAATTTCGAACGAGGGGGGGTAGCTTGTCGATTGTTTTCGTTTCATCAGAAATGTCTGAGTAGAAATTATATCTTACTTATAGTTGTTATTGCCTGTAGTAAGGATTAAATCTTCAACACCCCAAAAAGATTGTCATTTGTAACTGATTGTTAACTAACGCCATTAACCCATGAACTAGGGGTCATTACTAAAAAAATAAGTTTTATTGGGAACAGTACATTTGACCAACTATTTAATGAGTCCAAACAGAGAACTGCACAAGAAATAAAGGACAGTCTGAAGATATAAAAACTCAATCATATCTGTCAACAGAGTTTAGCAGAAAAGAAACAGGTGATTTATTCTATTCAAGTGAGATTAATTTGTAATCAATATCAATAGAAACTAATTTATGCCAAGGCATAGTATCTAACACAATGTTTATATTTGGATGGTCATAAGAGTATAATACAGAACACTATTCTGCTGTCGTGCTTCCTGGTTGAATCAACATGGTAGTCTTCAAATCCAATGTAAACAAATTCTTGTTGAACTGTCCCCATAATTTACCAAATTCTACCTAATTTACACAAGTAACAATTACTACACTACCACCTTACATTCATTAACCCTTTATCCTCGAATTGTTGCATACTGAAGGGGAGAGCTCCTGGTTTTTAGAAACAAAGTGATTAGGATCGAATATTATTATTGAAGGAGAATTCTAGAATCGAACGCAATTATTAAAAGTTAAAATAAATGATTTTTTCTTAGTTAGATACAGTTCCAGGAATGCAGTGAATTATTCATTGTAGTAAGGAATGGAAATTAGAATAACTTATACAACAAAGAATGTGGTAAACAGAAAGTTGCGTTAGTTTAATTTGGGTCGGAGCAGGAATAATGGAACAGTGGAATTAAAGAATGTCCACAAAGAAAATTTGGGACTTGTGTTGCCAGGGAACATGGGTGAAGCCTGTGCATGCGCACTGGCCCGCGTGCTGACGTCACAAAGAAGTATAGAATTAATATATACACTTAAGTTAGACTAGAAATCGGAGTGAGAGTCAGTTAGTCAGTCCGAATGAGTCCAGAAGAGAGGCGCAGTTAGGCCGGTAGGGCGGATTAGGGAGACTGACAGAAACCCCTTAGGAAGTGGCGGAGTCAATATAGCAACTTAGCAGGTATCGAATTCCAATCACCAGCTGGATGAATAAATGTTTTGTATTTGTTACATAAGCCTTTGATTTTCGTTCATCTTTCAACCACAAGGTAATGTGTTTTGTCTTCATCGTCTTGTATAAAGAACTTTGTATGAACGGTTGACTGTGTCCCCCACTTTGATAAAGCATCTCTTTCCTGTTTAAAGAACTTGCATTACACTTCTGTTCACATTTATCTCTCAGCTCCACTGTCATAAGAATAGCTCTCTCTATCTCTTCTATTATAAATGTGGACTTCCTAAGTATTGGGTCGTTTCGTCTCTATGTAACCTCCAAAACACATGGCGATTTGGTGCCATTCCACGACACAAATACGTCACAAACACCTATATATAATAGAGTAATCTTTGGGCCTTGATATGTGGTGACTTTCAAATGAGACAAAAAAAAAGTTTCTTTTCAATCACGAAGAATGTACTGTAATATATGTTTCATATATAAACACTGTCCGAGCAAATTTAATTTTTTTTTACTAATAATCACGGCTCGGTGTCATTTGAGGATAAGTGTTAAAGAAAATGTCAGTTAAGGATTGGAAACAATGAGTGGGATTGGTCAGTGTATTACTTAAGAAGAATTGTTATCCAAGTCGACGGCTTAGCAAGTATTTGTTTACATTAGACTTGAGGACCATAGGCTCATAGGAGTAGTGGTAGATGGACAAAAATCGGAGGCCTGAAATATAAATGCTGGAGTCCCTCAGGGGTCAATCCTGGGCCCAACTCTCTTCCTGATCTACATCAATGCCCTCCCTAAACACATACTTAAATCATTCGTTGACATCTATGCTGATGACACGACCATCTACGGCAACACATCAAAGGCTGTAAATGACAAAGTTCTCTCTGATTCTCTCTCCTCTGATCTCGAGCGCGTGGTTCAGTGGGGGAAGATGTGGCTGGTTACCTTTAATGCATCCAAAACCAAACTCCTATCCTTACATCATCAACGCTCTGATCCCCAGCTGGCATCAATTGTGATGGATGGCTCTCGTCTGGGTGAGGCCCCGTGTTTTGACAAGCTTCTGGGTTTGACCTTTACTCCTGAACTGAAATGGAACACGTACATCAAGTCTGTTGCCAAGGTCGCTGGAAAGATGGTAGGATCCTTCTACCGCTCCAGAAGATATCTCACTACTGATGCAATTCTCTATCTATATAAAAGCCAAGTACGTCCAAGGATGGAATACTATTGCCATATCTGGGCAGGAGCTGCTAAAAACAGTCTATCCTGCCTTGACAGAGTACAAAATAGACTTTGTGGCTTAGTGGGGGATGCCCTTTTCTCTACCCTGCAACCTCTCTTCCACAGAAGAGGCGTTGCAAGCCTATCCTTGTTTTATCGTTATTTCCATGGCCGGCGCTCGTCTGAACTCCAATCTCTGGTCCCCCCTCACCAATCTTTCACGAAAAACACCTGTCTAGCTGAATCCACTGTGAAAAATTTCCCCCACTCTATATCTGGGCCTAAATCAAAACGTGGATTCCATGAACAAAGCTTCTTTCTTAGAACTGCACGCCTGTGGAACTCTGTTCAGTCTGCCTGCTTCCCACCGGACTACAACTTGGATGTCTTCAAGTCCAACGTTAACAAATTCCTAATGAACCGCCCCCTTAAGTAACGTAATGTACTTGCAATAACCCTTATCCCTGAGTGGCTTCTGGGCCTTGATAAGTGGTGATCACTGTGTAAAAAAATAAAAATAAATAAAAAATAAAAACGTATTCAGTTGGTAAAAAACAGCTTCGTGATATTATACTCCACAGATGGAATGTTCTAAAAAATAATTTTTGTTTATGGAAGATCCGTTTGGTCAGTGGTAAAAAGATAAATAGAGAGAAAAGCTTCGTTTAATCAGATCTATAAACAAGACCTGAAGTTGAGATCAAGCATATAAAACACTGTCTTGTCCAAGACAATCGTAAACGGGGGCTACCAATCTGAGAGTTATGACTAGAACTATGTATTTGGGCCACAAAAGAAGCGTTTTACGGCCTGGAAAGAATGATACTATTATAGACAAAAGGACGACAGGGAGAATTACTCCTGTTGCTCCACTCCATGTATCAGAGCATTAATGACATGCTGCAAACACCAGAAAATTATTATTTGAACAAGAGCATGCAGTTGTTTTATTTTATTTTACTTGAGAATTGTGACAATTCATAATAGCCTCACAGGTGTTTATGTCAGTATTAAAATTTATAAAAGCAAAACTTTATACATAATAAAAAGCAAACCAATATTGTATTTAAATGTTGGTTGCTGATTAAATAAGAATTTTATGATAAACATATTATTTCAACCAATTAGAAACAAATTATAGACGACCACGATATTCCATGAAAAAAAAAATGTGTCAATGTTTTCTTCTATCCCCAAGCGGCAGTCAAATTCATGTTTAAACAAACGCTTTTGTTTAAAAAATTAGTTTCTTACAGATCTGACACACAAAAACATGCAACCAAGCCTTCAACAACTAGAATTCATCACAGCCTAAAAACACTTGATGCTACCATCAATTCATATTCAAAAGAAGTAAAAGATTTCTTCAATTTGTTGCATATGCAAATTGTTAACACGGGATGAGTAGTCATTGTTTTTATGCCATTCGAAATTGCCAGAACAATATAGGATAAACTACAGAATTGGTTTTGCATATAAAATACCCCAGAATACGTATTGTCTGACGGAGGACTAATGTTCGATCCTCAGGAATATAATGTTTACTTTGATCATTGGGAAATAAAAAAGTAACATTACCATACCATCCTCAGAGTAATAGATAAGCTGAACTTTCTACACTACATTATAAAAATGGTGTATAGTTTATTGATATAAATTATTATGTATTAATTTAATTATGTATTATTTTGATATATATTAAAAAAAATTGTCACAAAGTTATATGGTTTACAAGCATGGCTACCTAAAGAGTTAAAAAGTTTGTGTAAAATCTTTCTTTTATAACCTCTCTTTAACTCTCTCTCTCCTCTATCTCTATGCCTTTTATATCCATCTCCTTTCTCCTATCCTCTCTTTCACCGAAAGAATGAATATTACAAAAGAAATGTGTCAATTTCTGAAAAAGAATATATCAAAATTTGTGGATGTGTTTTGTGCAGTTTATGATTTTCCTGTGGACACACACACACACACACACACACACACACACACAACAGGCGCTTTATATAATCATTTATAGAATAAAAACAAACTGAAGAAAGGAAGAAGAGAAAAAAGAGAAATAAGAGGGAGGCGGAACACAAAGAAAAAAGAGCAAAGGGTGAGAAAGTGGGAAAGTAGAAAAGAAAGAAAAGGTAATGAGGAGGGAGCATGAAAAAAAGCGGAATGGCAACAAATATGAAAATAAGACAGAGAACGAAGGGTAGTAAGAAAAGGGATAAAAAGGGAAATAAGAAATTATTCATATTGTTTTAGCTACACACACACACACACAAACAGATAACCACTCTTTATATGATTAATTAGTAAAGAAAAACAAACTATTAAAATAAAAGGAGGCGGAGGAAAAATAAGAGGGGAGAAGGAGAAAATAGTGAGAGGGCGAAAGGAGAACAAAAACTAAAGGGAATGGCAGGAGAGAAAACAAGAAAATAAGAAAGAGGAAGAGAAGTAGAAAGAAGAGGTAGGAAAAGTAACGTAAATAAGAATAAGAGAAAAGGAAAAGGAAAAAATTAAAAAAATAAGTTTTTGTATGATAATGAGCAAAAGAGGAAGTGAAAGGAAAAGGGGGAAAAATAGAAGAAGCATATGTATGTTTGAACTAAAGTCGAACACACATATCTGAGGAAGGCCAATTTTCCGAAATATCATACGATACGTAACTCCTATCAGACCACACTGACGCAAGTAAAAGCACAATGCAATGTTATAAAAGTATATAGAAATAAATATTTTTTTTTTTTAATAAAAGGTGAATCTACATAGCTTATTCTATCGTCATATGTTTTAATTTGCTTCAGTTTGTGTCTGTTCGTTTTGTCTGCATTGTATTGCTTTCTATTAATTACCCTCATATACACAATAGACAATGTTTCAAGCAAATAACATTAATCGCTTAGAGGAAATAAAAATATAAGAAAGTAATAGAGGGAGACACTGAAGGGGGAAAAAAGAAAAATAGATTGAATTGGACAAGGAATAGCGGAGAAAAGAAATGGGAGTGGAAACGAAAAATAACAGTTTGGGAGAGCAAGAGAAATGTAGAGAAATGGAAGAAAAAGTTATAGGAAGAGGAGAAGATGGAGGGAAAAGAGAAAACGAGAAATATAAAGAGGAGAGGGATTAAAGAAAGCAGGGTTAGAAAAAAGAAAAAGAAGGTAAGAAGAAAGAGAAAATGAAGTTAAGAAGGGAAGGAGTCAGAATAGGAGAATTAGTAGAAGGAGAATAAAAAGAAGGGGGAGAAGGAGGAGATAAAAGAGTGAAGAATTGGACAAAGGGGTTGGAAAAGAAAAGGTAAAAGAGAAGAAAAGTGCAGAAAAAAGAAGGCGTACAAGGAAGAGAAAAAGTGTAAAAGAAGGAGGAAAACGAAAAAAAAAAGAAAGAA
Source organism: Euprymna scolopes (assembly GCF_053919585.1). NCBI lineage: Eukaryota > Metazoa > Mollusca > Cephalopoda > Sepiida > Sepiolidae > Euprymna > Euprymna scolopes. Next base: position 30,236,795 of record NC_136482.1, read on the forward strand.
GAAGAAATAATAATAGGGAAATGAGTGGTAGTAGGAGAATAAGAGAGAATGGGGCAAAGGAAGAGATAAAGAAGTGAAAGCGAGGAAATAAGTCAGAAGATGTGGAGATAGAGAAGAGATAAGAGGATGAGACAAAGGGAAATGGAGAGAAAGGGGGAAAAGAAAATCTGATTCCATTTTAATCGTTTTTATTATTATTATTATTGTTATTATTGTTTTTATTATTTTCATTATTATTATTATTGTTATTATTGTTATTTTTATTATTATCATTGTTATTTTTATTATTATTATTGTTATTATTATTGTTGTTGTTGTTATTATTTTTATTATCATTATTGTTGTTGTTGTTATTATTATTATTATTGTTATTATTATAATTATTGTTGTTGTTGTTATTTTTATTATCATTATTATTTTTATTATCATTATCATTATTTTTATTACTATTATTATTTTATTATCATTATTTTTATTATTATTTTTATTATCATTAATATCATTATTATTAATTTTATTATTATTATTATTATTATTATTATTATTATTATTATTATTATTATTATTTATTGTATATTTAACGCAATTTGCACGTCAATCATTAATAAAAACAGCTTATAGGCAGAGATATAGAGGCGGTTGTTGGGAAGCCGATCATTTTTATGAGATGAAAGTCCCCAGCGAGAGCGAGAGAGGAGAAACCTCATGAAAGACGTGGCAATTCTAAAAAGAAAAACGTCAATTTTAATACGTAGAGGAGGGAGGGGGGCAGCATCCTTACAAATCTAAATGAAATCTCTTTTAGATTGCGCCATGAAAGCTCGGTTATCTAAATGCATCTCTAACAAACCCAACTTGAAGTTGCGTATTATTATTCCATTAAATTAAGTTCTGGCGAGATATTGTTTGCGCGTAAAAAAGCAATCAATTTCTGTTTTATAAATTGTTATTGTTTTTATTTTATGCAACATTTTTCCCCCATTTTATAATTAAACATCTTTTTCCCCTTCTGTTTTCTATTTTGATAACTGACTAGTATTACGTTCTTTTGTTATGTTTTTAGATGCAGCCAGATTCGTCGATATTTAGTCTTTCACTCTTTCACGTCCCAATTAAAATAGTAGTTTCGTTGGTCTGTCATTTTAAATAAGATATAATATCACGGGGTGCCTTCAGTAAGTTTCTAGACATTTTTCGTATGCATACTTTTATTGATAGTACACACATAAAACTATAGTCCCCCTCCAAGTAATCTCCTCCCGCTGCAATGCAATTGTACCGTTCCAACAACTTCTGGAAGTCCCCATTGAAGTTATCTTGTGTGAGCGTGTCAATGACAGCCTCTTTCATCTCTTCAATTGTCTCATGACGACAGTCTCTAAGGTTTTCCTTGAGCTTAGGGAATAACCAAAAGTCACAGGGAACAAGATCTGAACTATAGGGAGGGTGAGGAACTGTCTTGATGCCCATCTTAGTCAAATAGTCTGTGACAAAGATGGAGTTGTGAACTGGTGCATTGTCCTGGTGGAAATGCCACTGACCCGATTTGAAGAATGCTAGCCTCTTCCAATGGAATCTCTTCCTGAACTCTCTTAAACCTTCAACATTCCTTGTTGACTGTCCAGTGGGAATCCAGTGTATATAGATCATGCCGTGCTCTCAAAAAAAAAGGCTCATCATAAGTTTCTAGGTTGATTGACTCTGCATAGCCTTCTTAGGTCTGGAGAACCAACATGCTTCGATTGGAAACTCTGTCTCTTGGTCTCTGGGTCTTAGCTGTAGATCTAGCTTTCATCACAAACCATCAGATCATCAAAAACTGAATTGATCAGCTCGACCATGTCCCTGTTGTCATGGCAACGTCTCTCTTTCTGATCTTCTCTGAACACCCTTGGGACAAACTTCACGCAAATCTTACGCATCTTCGGTTCAGTTGAAATAATATTATTAATAATAATAATTGGTCTGGCACACATAAGTTTAAAATTACATTTTGGTCGGTCTGCTGTGCTTAAGTTTGAAATAGCATTCATTGGTCTGTCATGTTAAGTTGGAAATAGTATTTTCATTTATATGTTATGTTTAAGTTTAAAACAGCATTTTAATTAATCTGTCATGCTCAAATTCGGAATAATATTGGCGTTGGTTTGCCACACTTAAATTTCAAATAGCATTTACATTTGTCTATCATGCTTAAGTTGGAAAAAGCACTAGAGAACAACGAAAATGCTAAGTTCGAAATAATATTTGTATTTCTACATGGAAGAACAATAAAATTGATGCCTTAAGAAAACAACACTACATCTTTATTTTTAAACTTTTGCTGAAAAAATCAGTTCAGGTAACTTGATTATGTAGTAGAGCTGACATCTATTCAATGTAGCCGCCTTCAGCCTCAATCACCGCCTTGATACGGGTCTGGAACTGGGAGCAGGTGGGAGTTCAGCGAATACTTGTCAGATGGTGGCAATCAGGCTGACTTTGGTGTTATGGAAGGTCATGTTGGTGATGTTCTCAACGTATGACCAAATGGAGCAGTCCAACGAGTTCAGGAAGGAGGGCAGTGAGAGAAGGGTATAAAATCGTAGTACTCCTTCTGAAGTCAAGCCTGAGTCTCTTTGGACTTGTGAGCTAACACCGAGTCCTGCTGCCACACTCAGCGTCTGCCAGCAGCCCCCTGATTGCACCAGAGGATCACCACACTCTTCACCATTAGATACACTTTGGTATTGACTTTGAAGCCAACTTCGAAGATTTGAAGTGGTATGATGTGGCCCTCACTTGAAACCACACCAAAGAGCATAAGCGTGGGTCGTCGGATACATTGAGCTGTACCCTCAAGCACGGAACCATTCGGATTTGCATCTTGAAGGTGCTGGCAATGGTTCTGTTGTTATAACTTGGATCAGTAAAGAGTATCAGTTGTACAGTGGCGCATCTCCGATCTTGCTCATTGTGTCACTTTCAGACATGATAGAAGGCTCTTATCACTCTTGGGGTTTGTACACAACTGAGCAACTAGTAGATGGTCTGCAAAAAAACAAAACGGAAATGGTATCATGTCATCTTGTCTCAGGCAACAATTTTATCATTCTACCCTGTATACCTATATATTATTCCTTAATTGGAATTCATTTTTATTTTTAGAATAAAGATGAGACTAATAGTCCGAAATAAAAATAAAATTAATATACCCTGTATACCGTACTTAAGTTTCAAATAGCATTTTAATTAGTCTGCCATGCATAAGTTTGAAATAATATTAGTGTTGATCTGTCACACTTAAGTTTTAAATAGCATTTTTATTGGTCTGTCATGCTTAAGTTTGAAATAATCCTATCGATGATCTGTTACACTTTATTCTGAAATAGCATTTTCATGTCTACTATTTAATATGCATTTTTGTTAATGTATCGCTACGTCCTAAGATAGAATACTGCTGCCAATAAGATTGGAGATGTGCAACTGTACAACTCATACTGCCAACAAAATTTTTAGTTCATTCTTAATATCAAGCCACTCTGTAACACGTTATTCTATTCCTAAGCCAACATAAAAAAAAATTTAATTATAAATTTAAAGGGAAAATATTAAACCATCTATTAACTCCTTCCAACAAACCTGTTGCAAATATAGCTGCTTTCACTCATCCCCTCCTTCAGTAACAATGAAATAGCAATGTCCCTTAATCACTTTGAGGAGTGTAGTTTTCAGTAGATATAAAACCTTTACAAACTAACCCAGTAACATTAACTACCCACGCGGGGTCGCAGAAATACCTGAATTAAGACCCCGGTGCGGGGCAAACCCTCTCAGTGCTGATAGATCTGTAGATCTTCCCAAGTCATCCGTCTAGGAGAAGGAAAACTCTGAAGCTAAACCTAAGGGTCGCTAGTCTTGGATGACAACCTTCCTAGAGCTGGTGACTCAAACAAATTACCGGCCTGCAAACCTAAACTGCCTAAGGAGTAGATAGGCACTATCATCCAGCTTCCATACTCCTTCTTTGCCTATTAGCCAGATGTAGAGGTCGAATCACAGTGATTCGACAGAAACACTCAGTGTTTGATCTTGTTTCCTGACTAGGACAATGAACGCCATTTTCCTCACTCCCAACACATCCCATCCCTCTAAACTGGGCACTTGGAAGTGCTTGAATGCCATAATGCCAGTGCAAGTAGATTGGGTTGACCATCATCTAATGGGTTGAGGGTACCGGATTGACAGTTCCTGGCTGCTATTCCCGACTGGTAGTACAAGTGCCCTAACTCGTTGGTAGCGTTTAGAGCAGCTTCTCCATCAACAGTTGAATAATATTGGGATGTTTGTAGTGCCATGGAAACGCATGGAAAAAGACCCTGCACTCATCCCCGGTGGGCTTTCCTGAGGCCACAATCCTAGAAGATGGAAGGTCAACTGATGATCTACTTATGTTGCATGTCTGGTATTCTGCATTCCGCTTGTTCATCACCCCTTATCTAAACTGAAACTCTTAAAAAAAAAAAAGAAAAATAAGAGTACAATCTAAAATTACGCTTAAACCAGGACAAAACTCAAACAAAACCAAATTGCCTCCTCCCTTGAGGCTTGCATTTATGAACATCCATGGACTTAGAACTAATTTAGCTGATGTTGAAGCATTTCTCCTAACAAACACCCCGGATATCTTAGCACTAAGTGAGACTAACCTACACTCCTCCATCCCCTCTAACTACTTTAACATGCCCGGATATCTCCCACTCTGCTGTAAGGACTCTGACAGACATATGCACGGGCTTGGAGTCTATATTCGAAACACCCTCCCCTTGACTGAAGAAACTAAACTAGAATCAGACGATCAAGCCTTTATGTGCTTTAGACTTAACATGCAACATAACATTAACTACTTTTATTTTTTCTACTGCTCTCCCTCGACCCAGGATTTCACCATAATAAACAAAGTCTCTGACAGCATAGATACAGCACTTTCCCTCGACACTAGTGCACAAGTACATGTATTTGGTGACTTGAATGTCAACTACAGTAACTGGCTTGGATTTTCTACTTACACAGACGTAGCTGGTAGCACAACACATAGCTTCTCTATATCTCATTCCCTATCACAGATGGTTATGTTTCCAACCTGTTTCCCAGACTAGCAAGAACAACACGCATCATTTCTAGATCTGTTTCTGACCACAGTTCCTGATGATTGTGTTACAAATGCCCACAGCACACTTAGGAACGCTGATCATGCAGTGATAATAGTCAAAATCGCCCTAAACTCTAGAACCAAAACTGAAGAGCAATTGCTCAAAACAATGAGATATCATTAGAAGGCTGACTGGGAAACAATCAGGGATCTCATCAGAGACGCCCCATGGCGAAATATCTTCTCACTTCCTGCTGAATAGCGTGCAAATGAGACCACTGAATTGTTCAAAACGGCAATTGAAGCATGTGTTCTCACATGCAAATTTTATAGCACTCCTCACTCTCCCCAATGGTTTACTTCTACATGCAGCTACCATTGCACAAAGACAACCACAGATTTAACTGACATAAGTCCAGTTCAAACAGACAAAAGTATATAGAAGCCAGAAGTAACTGTAAGAAAGAAATAGAGACAGCTACGAGAGAATTTACTGAAACCAACAAAAAACGCATCAAAGCACAGAAATTAGGAACCTGTGACTTCTGGAAAATCTGCAACAGTGATGGGCAATCAACAATTCCCCCACTATCCAACAATCATGAGATTGTTTGCTCAGCAACCGAGAAGGCTAGCATGCTTGCCAGTCGGTTTGCCTCAAACTCCACACTGGACCCTGCTAACCACCCCTGCCTGACTTTCCTTTGCAAACAGACGCCACGCTAGACGATCTGAAAATCACCCCTTCTCAGGTGCATGCTATCATAAAAAATCTTGACACTTCAAAAGCATGTGGACCTGATCTCATCCCGGCTGTGCTATTAAAAAAGTGCTCCGCCGAAGTAGCTCCAGTTCTCTAAACTTTACAACAAATGCCTTAATGAATCTTGCTTTTCTGCCTGCTGGAAAACTGCTTCTGTGGTACCAGTTTTCAAGAATTCTGGCGAAAGAATAACCCATTAAATTATCGCCCCATTAGCCTCCTCCCACTTTTTGCCAAAATATTTGAGTCCATAATTAACCAAGCTCTAGTCCATCACCTTACAGATGCTAAACTTCTGACTGACCAACAATATGGATTTAGGCAAGCCCGTTCCACAGCAGACATCCTTACTGTAATCTCTGAATGTATATACAATTCACTGGATAAAGGAGGGGAGGGTAGAACGGTAGCTCTAGATATATCTAAGGCTTTTGACAGAGTATGGCATGAAGGTCTTCTCAGGAAAATCAGATCATACAGTATCACTGGAAGAATACTTAACATAATTAAATCCTTCTTAGATAAGAGAAAAGTCCAGGTTGTCATCGATGATCGTACAGCTAAACAATATGGTATAAATGCGGGAGTGCCCCGGGGATCTATCCTTGGACCTCTATTATTCCTAATATTCATAAATGACCTCCCTGACAAAATTGTCTGTGAGATGGGTATATATATGCTGATGACACCACGCTCTATAACAGACACAACAGGAAAACAAATGAACACATATCTAAAGAAATGGCAGAAACACTAGAGGACGACCTCCAATCAGTAGTGGAATGGGGACAAAAATGGATGGTCACATTCAATGCTGCCAAGACTAAACTTGTTTCCTTCAATAATTATATGAAACCTTCTCTACCACCAATAGCAATGGCCAAAGACTCTTTATCTGAAAGCACATCTTTTAAACTCCTCGGCCTAACATGCACCGGAAACATGAGTTGGAACAATTATATTGAGAGCTTTGCCAGGACCGCTGTGAAAAAGGTAGGTTCTCTCTGTCGTGCTAGAAAGCTGAAACTACTGGAGTAGAAGGCTCTCTTACATCTAAGGATCTCTATTGTGAAGGGGTGGGATTTAGCTGCTTGTCGGGTTTGTCGGGGGTATTTACGTTGAGGGGTTACAAGTGCTTGCAGTTCGTCAGAGCATTCACTGTTAAAGTATTTGTAGAACAGGCAGAGGGATGCTACATTTCGTCGATGGGACAGAGGCTGAAGCTTAGATGACAGTTCAGGACCTATCAGGTTGGCGACTCTCTTTTGAACCTTGTCTAGGAGCGAGAGACTAGTAGCAGATGCACCAGCCCAAATATGACAACAATACGCCATACATGGGCGACTAGTGGCCTTGTAGAGGTACAGGATACTTTCGGGCGTTAGTAGCTTTCTGGCATGGTAGAGAGAACCTACTTACCACTTGTGGAAAACATTAATATGGGACTGCGTCTATGCTCGTTACAACTTGGTGGTCTTAAAAACAGTGTTAGCAAATATTCGTTACAAAACTCACCATAAAATATGAAATGCAGTTCATGGCATTGATCAATATTCTTACTCCATAGCATCACCATCTTTCAGCTGGTAATTATTTTGATCCTATTAACCGTTATTCTTGAGTGGCTCTTTGTCTTAATAAGTGGTGACTACATAGTAAAAACAAAACAAAACAAACCTGAAAATATAATTTTCACATATGCTGTTTTATATGTGACTAAGAATCTTTATAAGAGGCGCTGTTTGCCAGTCGGTGTATCACATTTGGCTTTCAAATATCATCATCGTTAGGCTGAGGAAACGTCCATCTCGCAGGAAAACGCATTCTTTTCTTTCTATATAAATCCTACTTTAATGCTGACTTAGTTTTAATGGCAACGATTTCAGCATGTCATAATCTTTATAATCTGAGCTACTGCATATCATCTTTACGACAAAATTACATAGATCGGAAAACTATATGATTACTAATACGGAATTTGAAGACACACCACAAGAATCTGCATTCTGTGTTTGCTATTATGTGTGTCAAAAGCGAAAGAGAAAAAATTAAAATTATCCAACGCCAAGGTAACGAATATTCATATTTATAAAAAACAATAGAAATGAGAAAGAGATTTAAAGTTGGAAAGTTTTAAAAATATGAAGAAAGAACACCATGCCAAGATAACCCCACCCCCCACCAAAGATAAAATGGAAAAAGGCTCGCTTTTTCAATTCTTCTGGTAACTTTTATGTGCGGGAGTAGTCGGGGACACACACACACGTATATATGCAGTGGCGTCAAAAAGAAAGTCCGCACTTGCAACTGTTTCAAAAGCCGCAAACTTAAGCCAAAATTGAATGTAAATGTTTAAATAACCTATATCTTATTTGGTTAGCCTTTTATGCCTCTGTAATTTTATCTGTTCATATTTAACTTTTACTTGACGTATCCTAGTGTTACTGTCAATTTAAAAAAATTAACTTCAAATCGAGAAGGCATAAAGAAACTCTGCAGCAACAAATGAGCTTAAAACCAGCTTAAAATATCCACGTTTTAGGTAATAAAGCACTTCTAATCGTAATTGTTGCTGTATTAGCTTATACAACGTAACACTTAGCCCATATGCCTCGACTTTCTCTTAGTGATCGTCAGGAGCTCATTAATTTCTACCTTTCTGGTTTATCCAATCGACAAATCGGCTGCAGATTGAAATGTGATGAGAAAACGGTATGAATGACTTTGCAAAAAAGTTTTATGCTTTCGCAATCAGCAGTGCAGGAAGTGACAATTTGTCCTGGTCGGAGATTGGAGTCCAGTTACAAAGCCATCTTTGCTAATTGTACATATATACATTGCTCTTCATGATGGATTAGAGTTTTTTTCTTTTTATATCATCATTATATCAAGATTTTGTTGTTATATTATTATTATATAAAGATTTGGTTTTTATATCATCATTATATAAAGATTTTGTTTTTTATATCATCATTATATAAGGATTTTGTTGTTATATCATCATTATATAAAGATTTTGTTTTATATTATCACTAGCATATTAAGAATGGGTTTCTGAATAACTAGCATGGGTGCCCAGCGTTGCCCGGGTGTTTGGAGGTGTAAGTTGAGCAAAAAAAAAGTGGTAGTAGGAAGGCAGGCAGGCTCAAACCTGTACCGCGAAGGAGGAAAAGAATGGGAAAAAAACGTGACGTCTTTGCTGTTACGACCATTGCCAAAGCGGAAGTGACGTAGGTTTAAATTAAGGTTAGACAATCTAAAAGAGGAAATGACTTTCGTCAATATTGGTGAAAAAAGCGATCCCTACCTGTAGAAAAGTGCCCAGTTGAGGATGAAGAAACTAATGTTTTTTAGCCAATATTTTGATATTTATCGTCTGAAAGGTCGAGCTTAAAAACAATACTACTCTTGTGAAAATCCGTCGCCTCTGTCAAAAGTTTTAGGCAGACATTCAAACATACATACATATATTTATATATTGGTAGCTCAAGTTTTCGACCCAAACCGATTAAAAAGCTTGCCCTATCTCTGAATACCCTTTATGTAAAATTTCAAATGTTTAGACAAGAAATTGCCTGAGTAATTTGGTAGAGACCGCAGAGGTAAATTTTGAAAAAACTTTGACTCCTATTATGACCCGTTAACGCTTATTGTTTTGAGCTCAAACCAAGTTATTAAGTTAGATCCATGTCCAATGAACCTATATCTAAAATTTCAATTGTTTATACCTAAATTTGGCGGAGGAGTTTGGTAGAGTTCTCAAATGTCAAATCGTTGAACTTTGACCCCTTAATAGCCAAATTTCTGGGCGAAAATGGATTACAAAGATTTTCCCTAATCTCAGTACACTATATATCACATTTCAAGTCTGTGGACTGAAAATTGACAGAGTTATTGTGTAGGGAAATGTACATAGACAGACAGACACACACGCACAGCCAGACAGACACGCTTTCACTTTTATAGATATACAGATTATATAAAGATTTGGTTTTATATCATCATTATATAAAGATTTGGTTTCATATCATTATATAACGATTTTTCGATGATGCAATTACTTGAACCAATCAGCTTTTGCTGGAATTCAGATTTTAGGTTTCATTATGTGGAGATTTTCATGACATTCTCCTGTTTTTATTAATATGGTTTCATTCTTCATAGAAAGCCCATAATATTGTTCCTTGGCGACACGTTTTGAGTATTCTGCAATTTTATTCTGCAGAATTTTATAGTAGCCATTGCATTTTTATGGCATTGAAGGAATAATGTGTCTAAAAGAGGAAAGAAAACAGGTTTCGGGTACTACAGAAGGAAACCATCTACGATGTAGGTAGGATGGGTGGATTGGGGTGTGGCTTCCACAAAAGTAAAATGAGATAATATTGTTTAAATATAAACAAAAGATTATGGGCCAGCATTTTTAGCAGTTACAAGGAAAAGTGACCCTCCTCAAACAAACAAACAAACAAACAAACTATGCTTTAAAATATAAAGAGAAAATTATTGATTTTATGATTAAAAGAAAAAAGTTAAAATGAAAATATAACAAAAACGTCTTTTACTTGTTTTGAGAATGTGTATCAAGAATGGATACTAAATTCTTCACTTTATAATAAAGACCAATGTGTATTTATTTATATACAGTAGCGCCAAAAAGAAAGTTTGCACTTTACATTTTTTTTCAAAACCGTAAATTTAAGCTAAATTGAATGTAACTGTTTAAACAACCTATACCTCATTTGATTCGCCTTTTATTCCTCTATAATTTTACCTGTTCATATCTGACTTTTACTTGAAGTATCCCTATTTATGGAAGTCACTCTGTTAGAGCGACATAATGTACGTCAATTTTAAAAATTAACTTCAAATCAAGAAGGCAAAAAGAAACCCCACAGCAACAAATGAGCTTAAAACCGGCTTAAAATATCCACCTTTTAAACAACAAAGCATCTCTAATTGTAATTGTTGTTGTTCCAGGTTATACAACATAAAATTTAGTCCATATGCCTCGACTTTCTTTTAGTGATCATCAGGGGCTCATTAATCTCCACCTTTCTGGTTTATCCAATCGAGAAAACGACCGCAGATTGAAATGTAATGAGAAAACGGTATGAATGATTGTGCAAAAGCACCAAAACACTGGCAGTGTTCGTGATGCCCCTAAATCTGATCATCCCAGAGTTACTTCTTATCAAGATCTGCAACTTAAGAAACTGATTTGAAACGGCTCCGAAAATCCAACAACAGTGTCATTTTGTTAAAAATTGCTCTCTTTCTAAAATTAAGAACAGATTAAAGTAATTTTATTTGCGAGACTGTGCTGCAAGATACAAGCTCATGATTTCTGTAAAGACCAGAAAACGCCACCTGGACTTAGTCAGATGCAATGAAGATCATAGCTCTTCATATTGACCGAGAGAGATTTTTAGCTATGAAAGCAATTTCAATAGGCTAGTCAGTGATGGTGGGCAGTACATCTGTCAAAGGAAGGACAGAGAATTTAACACTAGGTGCACAGTTTCAATGCTGCAAGCTGGTGAAGGTTCAGTTTTGGTGTGGGGCGTTATTAGTGCCAATGTTCCAAAGCCTGTAGGTCGCTTGCAAGGTAAAATTAAGTACATTAAAATGTTGACTTAGCATTTTCTACTCTACTTTGGCGGGAATTTGGATGATAATCCCATTTTCATGCAGGATAATATTCCTATTCACACAGCTGGCAATGTCAAGAGGTTCCTTGAAGAGCATGCTATTCTGTGTTTAGATTGGCCTGTACAATCTCCAGAATTAAATCCTATCAGCATCAGACAAGGCCAAACTATTTGCGAAGAACTTTGCAGCTAATTCTACCCTATGCGACGAAGGCCATCAACTTCCCATATTTCCTCCCATAACAGACAACATGCTATGCAACATAAAAATATCTGTATGTGAGGTCACCAAGCTAATCAAGAACCTTGATTCCAATAAAGCAACTAGCCCTGACAGCATTCCAATTATAGTGCTGAAAAAGCTTCAACCAGAACTTGCCCCCATACTTACAAAACTGTTTAAGCGTTGCTTTAAGGAGAAGTGCTTCCCAACACCCTAGAGAACCTCATCAGTATGCCCTGTATTTAAGAATTCGGGTGATAAGTCGTCTCCCTCTTAGCACAGACCACTGTGTGTCAAGTAAGTTGCTGGAATCTATATTAAATAGAGAAGTAGTCAACTATCTCAGCAGAAATAACCTTCTTAGGGACGTGCAATATGGTTTCCGTTCTGCCAGATCTACAGCAGATATGCTAACGGTTATATCTCATAGGATTAGTGAATCTCCAGACAAAGGCTTCCTTTCTAGGGCAATTGCACTTGACATATCAAAGGCCTTCGATAAGTTATGGCATAAAGGCCTACTACACAAGATTTCCAGCTATGGTATAACTGGAAATGTTTTCTCAATCATTAAATCATCTGATAGGTTCATAAGAGTAGTATTTGATGGGCAGAAACCAGAAGACCACAGTATTAATGCTGGAGTCTCTCAGGGGTCCATCCTGGGCCCCACTCTCTTCCTGATCTACATCAATGATCTCCCAAAACACATACTTAAATCATTTGTTGACATCTATGCTGATGATACGACCATCTCTGGCAACACATCAAAGGCCGTAAATGAAAAAGTTCTCTGATTCTCTCTTCTCTGATGTTGAGCGCATGGTACAGTGGGGGAAGAGATGGCTGGTTACTTTTAATGCATCAATTTCGAAGTTCAGTTTTCTTCTTCGTCTTCTTTGACTTTCCATGTTGACTGAAGGAAATCATCTGACATGTATCAACACGGTATGTATGCGTAGTTCACCTTCTTCAAACGATTTCCATCTTTTTCAAACGGCTTGCTGTTATGCTGTTCAGGATCATCTGATTTGCATACGAACGGCAAGAATTTGCGTTAATTTTACGTGACTGTTTGATATAAAATCAGCGTCGCTATTTTACTTTTTCTATTGTTAAATAACTGGAATTTACAAAACGCACAGACAAGTGGGCGTTTCTGAGGTAAGTCATTTTAGTACTGACTACAATTTTCCCTGGATAAAATAAAACGGTGTGGGGAGACAGAAAAACAAGAAAATAAGTTAAAAATAAAAAAAGTGAAAACAAAAACAAAACCAAAAAATATAAGGAAAATGTGGTCTGCTTGTTTTACTCATTTTGTGATATTTAATGCTACAATTCATGATTATGCGGTTTTGAATGCAAGTTGCTATTTAACCACTAATTGGGGTGTGGGGTATTGAGGGTTCATGCTTCCTTCAATAGTATAAGAACATAATTAAACACGATAGAAGAAAATAAGAAAAATGAGGCTTTAAAATAAGGCAAAAAAAAAAAAATGAGCGAAAACATATGGCAAGATACATAAAGCACTAAAAAATAAAGCAAGAAAATAAGGCAAGAAAATTAGGGTAGAAAATAAGGCATGACAAACAAGGCAATAAAAGCAACACTAACATAATAAAGGAAGAAACATGAGGTAAGAACAAAACTGAAAACATATTTAAAGAAATATAAGGCATGAAAAATAAGGCAAAAGTAAAGGTGGAAATATACAATAGTAAAAATAGGAATCACAAAGGAAATAAGAAAAATAATGCGTAAAATATAAGGCAAAACGTAAAAGTGGAAAAATAAGGTATGAGAAACGAGGGTAGAAAAATAAGTAAGATGAAATATAGCAAAAAATGAAGTGTGGAAAGTAAGGTATGACCAATTAGACAAGAAAAAAATAGACGAAAAATCGTGCAAAAAACAAAACAAAACAAGAGTGAAAACATAAGTAAAGAAATAAAACTAATACAGGGAAAATAGCAGAGAAAAATTAAAGGAAGTGAAAGTTCGAAAAAAAAAAAGACTAAAATTAACAAAGAAAACTTTTTAAACTATAAGACAAAAAATAACTGATGCCAATCTTGAAAAGATAAAAAATAAAAAAAAATAAAAAAATAAGATAGAATAGATCTAAATATGCTAAACGATTCTCCAAGAAAAGAAAAAATACTTCAAAAATAGGAAATATTTAAAGTCAGCCAATTCTGGAAAATAAATCAAATCTCTTGGGTAAAAAGCAGGAAACCATAAAAATAATGTTTTAGTCTGAAGCAGCCAAAATGTACACATTCTATTATTGCTGTATTATGGTTCTCAATTGAACATGGCCAACACAGAACTTATGATGTTACTAAATGTTCTGCCATGAGTATAATCTTTAGTTCAGTCTGGTTTGGTATCCCTGGTAAAGATGGGATTCACTTCCTATTTGCTAGTCTCAGTCTTTTCTATAAATACTATTATGACATGTGTTCTTCAAAATTGTCTAATCTATTTCCTTCTTATTTTGTCCCAGTTCGTTGGACTCGTTAGTCTAATGGTCTTCATCAGTTCGCTGTTTTAATACCTGATTATAATACAGTTTCCTATTCCAGTAGCTTCTTTCAAGGAACTGCATGCTTGTGGAACTCTCTTTTTGCTGACTGTTTTCCTCTTATCTATAGTTTTGGTCTTATCAAAACTAAAGTCAACAGACAGCTCCTGTCTTTGTGACAATCACTTTTCGTTCGTGTTAGCTCCTTGCATTAACTAGCTTTAGACCTTATCTCGACCAATTTCCATTATAAAAAAAATTGAAGCTTGCTAAAAAAAAGGCATGTATGGTAGCCACTTGAGAACAAGGGTTAAAGAGATTGTCAGTTGGACACTGAGCACCACCACGTGAGAATTAGAAAGAAATGAGCATACGAATTCTTGAGATGCATTGATTATCCAACAGAACTGCTGAACAATATTTGTTTATATTAGACTTAAAGACAATCATGTATTAATGGGTTGAGAAACTGGTATTTTGTTCCACAGATCGGATGCTCCGGAAAAGCAACTTTGTTGGTGGAATTCCACTGGGTCTTTAGTAGAAAGAAAGAGAAAGGAAAGTTCTGTGTCGAGTTTGTTGCCAGATAATTTTTGCTGTGAAAGGGAAGGACGAGTACCTCCCCAGATGGGGTAACAGTCCTCCATCTTAGGATATATCTGACTGTTATACAGATAGAGGATTGCACCAAGAGAACGAGTCAACAAGTATTTGTTTGCATTAAACTTGAAAACGACCATTTTGTAGTCGGTTGGAAAGCAGCCTCATGATATTTTGTTCCACTGGTAGAATATTATAGATAGAAAACTGTGTTAGTGGAAGTTCCGTTAGGTTTTTAGAAAAGAGAGAGAGGGGCTTCTTTGCTGGTTGTAACTGAACGAATTGTTAATATCAATCTTTTACAAGTGGGGAACTAGGATTGGAGCTCAGTCGAGCACCTACTATGAACAATGATACAGAATGGAGAGGGACTAAAAACATCTCTTTTGTGTGAAAGAGACTCTAGGGAAGAGAATAAATCTTCTCCCTCTAGATTGTGAAGTTAGTTCTGTCAAAGCAAAAAAGTGTTCCGAGTGACACCTTCTCAGATGTGGAAACAGTCTTCCATCTTAGGACATAACTGGCTCTTATACAGATAGAGAATTGCACCAGGAGTGAAGTACTTTCTTATGTGGGAGAATGCTCCTTTAGGCTTTTTGATGGAGAGGTTGAAAAAAGTCGGGATTAAGAAGGTAACTTGTAGAGTGAATTGTATCTGGTTGCATTTGACTGAAATAGAATATTGAACATCTTTCATAAATAAGACCACATCTCTACAATTAAAGAGGTATCAACTATGATTCAAGGGAAAACTGGAACACTCTGAGAATTTGTTGTAGCTGAACAAGTTCTTGATGTGAATCTTTTACAAGGATTGGAGCTTAGTCGAGCATCTACCATGAACATAACGATATAATAGACTAGCAACATCTCTTTTGTGTGAAAAAGACTCTAGGGAAGAGAAGGGATCTTCCTCCACTAGATTGCAAAATCAGTTTTATATCCTGTCAAAGCAAGAAAGAGTGCACCGAGTGACACATCTTCAGATGTGTCAACAGTCCTCTATCTTGAGAGATCTGAAACTTTCATAGGTAGCTGATTAGGTCAAGAGTGAGGTACCTTCTGGAGCGATAGCATGATTCAACTATTTTTTCAGCACCCTTAACAACTGATTTGATGTAAGTCTTCCATTTCAGGTTTGAAGTAAAAGCCAGTACAAAGAGCTAATCAAGGAAGGGGGCAACCAAAGAGAAGTGAGGATCTGGGCATTGATAGTGAAAGGAGACAGTTTGGGAGGCATGAGAAGTAAGAAGTCAATTTATCCCTTATTTGGCCACATGCTCTAAGCACAAAGAGAGAGAAAGCGTCAAAGAAATCTTGGTCATCAGTGCTCTCAGAGGTCCTGCTACAGATAGATGTTGAAAAATTTCAGGATAAGACTTGGAAACTCATTTATGAAGATCAGGAACAGAGTCAGACCCAGATGGGATCCTTGAGATACACAGGTATTGATATTATGAGCTTCGAACTTCTGCTTGTCAATACTCATTTTAGAAAATATTGCAAGGACATTTCCAGATATTTCAGAGCTAGCAAGTCTGTGAAACAAACTATTCTACCAAACTCTATCGAAAGCCCTCATCAATAAATTCACTGAACCTATTTGATATTACAATCAGCACGTCAGCTCTAGATTTTTCAGAACTAAATCCATATTGTTTATCACTGTTTTTCCGATTATTATTATATCAATAACAAATTAAAAATATTTTTATTTTACTTTCCTTTCATAAAAGTTACTTTGATCTAACGCCATCATGTGCATATTCGGTTTAACAGCTGTTTTACCTGCTCACATGTGTTAGACAGTTTAGGGGAATTGCTTCCAAACTAATCTATCCATGGCCAAGTCTTTAGTTATCTTTCTTTCTCCCAAATCGATGTTTTCTTTGATCTTCCCTTGCAAACTGACCTTGTTCCATAACTACTAACACAAGAACTCTCATCTATTCTTTTAATGGGATTAAATTAACGAAGTATCCTGTCCTGTACACATCTCCATATACTGTTCAGATTTAACCTTCTTTTGAAGTTATCAGATCTAAACCTGCCTTTAAGACTCACATCTCAGATACAATTATTCCGTTCAACTGAAAAATTAAATAACAAAAAGATGTATCCATGTTATTTGGACTACTATTCTCATTTCTAGTATTATTTTCACGTTTTGCCCACAACTTGTAAATGTTCCAGTTTAAATCAGGATTCTGCATAGAATTTTAAAGAAGTATGCTTTATTTAATCGTTCTATCACCCATGACTGGGTAGAAGTCCTAAGTAATTCACAGTTGTATTCTGAGTAGCGCCCATGCTGAGGATTGAACCTTCAACCTCCAGAACAGTGTAACTTACAACTGATTTTTACAAAGTACTTTATCGATTAAACCATGAGTCCTTGCAGTCCTTGCAAACTTCTACTTAGTCATGGTTGACAGAATGAGAGCATGTTACCCTTGTGGATTAAATAAAGGGTTCCATTTAAAATTTCATGAACATTTCTGAGTTTAATAAGATACATCTGAAGCAGGTCAGAAATTACATCGGCTGAAACGTTGTGAA
This sequence comes from Euprymna scolopes, assembly GCF_053919585.1. NCBI lineage: Eukaryota > Metazoa > Mollusca > Cephalopoda > Sepiida > Sepiolidae > Euprymna > Euprymna scolopes. Next base: position 30,254,252 of record NC_136482.1, read on the forward strand.
AATAATAGTCAAAATCAAGCCAGAAGTCTGAATGATCCAAATAACCAGAATTATTAATCCTCATCTAAAAAAAAAGCAGAAACAATAAAAAAAACGTATTTTAAACATTTAATTTTTTTCATCATTTCACACGCAGAAACAGAACTTTCATAACTTCAACTATTGGAGAGGTCGAAAAACTGGAATTAGCTGATCACATATGGAATGAAAAAGGAACACTTCCCTTTGTAGAACAAAATATTTGACAGGGATGCAGGGTGGAGAGTCGGGCGACTCAAGGAGGCAGCACACATGCTAAAAAAAAGAAAAAAAATACTAAGCAGACCAATCCTAGATTTTAATAGCATTTGGGAGCCTCTAATCATAGAAAAAACAAATTTGGCGATGAAATTGATATTGATCTTTATTAGAATTACATCTCTTTATCAACCAATTTTTCATAAATTCGAAACTAAAGCCATAAAATAGATACTAACTCACAGAATACGGAAACATCTACAGAGCGAGTAATTTTTCTCTTTTCTTTTCCAAACAACAATCAACATGCCTGAAGACGGTCGAAGGACAATCCGACGGAAACGTTGCACAAATAGCATTCAAGATGCGAATAATAGTCCGATCAATGCAAGTAATATAAACAATCAGTCCTCATCTCAAAAAATTCATAACTTCAACCATTAAGTTTGCTGATAGATTAGTTTCACGGCCAGGAGATATTTCCACTCGAGAATGTCTCAAATGACTTTGATTCATAAATTTGTGAAAAAATCCGAATGCAAAGTCTTGGAGCAATTTCCTGGTGATATTGAATTGATTTGGAAATCCGCAGTCAACTACTTTGAAAATCTATCAGAAAAATCTGCTATCAGATTGAGAGAAGCCGTTTGTTTCCATGTGTAATTTATGGTGACTGTATTTATTCCAGCTGTCGTGTTTACTAGAATGAAGGGGCAGAGTCTATTTTCGACTTACACTCAATCAATGTAGAACTGGCCTCGAGAAGGTGCTGCCATGCTATTCTTCAGGGTCCATAGATATTACTTTGACAAGAGCTAAAGAACTGAAACAGCTTTATTCAAAGAAAGCAGACAGCATCAATTTTGCATCATGTCTTTAAATGAAGATAGAATTCGGCTTTGACATGATTCCTGGAATGTGAGATTAATCGATAAGAAAGTCGGGAAGTTTTAATAGAGATTTCTCTGCAGATTCTACTTGCTCTTAGTTATTATTTATCTTCCTCCCACAAGAAAATGTGACACAAGGGTCGAAAAGTAGGACTGAAGAGTTAGCGCCCTCATAGGCAGAGCACTCTGGCCTGCAAAAAATGTCTCGGCAGCTCCATCAGCATTCTCCGGTAGAGCGCTGGGAAACACTAATCTTGCTCTGACTTTTCTCTGATAAAATAAAGCTTCTCTCGTGTTCCTATATACTACCTTCCCATGAGGGGGAGAATAAAAAGTCTGTTTTTAATATGGTTGGATATTCACCTCCCCAAAAATGACAAATATTGATTGGAACAACAATTTTAATTGCCTCAGCTTAGAAGGGTTTCTCCTTCATTGACCGAGTATAGAAAAGATGAAATGTACTATCAGAACAGATACTACACTTTATTCTTAGCTAAATATTTTTCTATTGTCAGTCAAAACCTTCACAGGATAACTGCATAGGATTATTTTAAAAAGAGTAATAAGCAGATATTGTTTTTGTCTGACTTAATAGGAATGGTTACTTTTGCACTTAGACAACTAAAAGAAAAGGTAGGGAGTAGGAAGTACATACCAATATCTCTTAAGATTTTATAATATATTGATAGTTCCTATTGCTTAGGCTGTCTATTATACTTTTTTCTTGGAAACTAATAGGCTAATTTGGCCAAAACTTTGTATGAACCTTTGTTTTGATAAGATTGAGCGAACAAAGTATTATGGTATCTGTTCAATGCAGTTAGGGATTAATAAAGATTAGTTACCACAATACCACATTTAATCCAGGAGTTTGGCAGAAAGCACACATTCTAAGTCAACGGACTATAACTTTTGCCTGTTGTAAAGAAGCTATAATAAAGCTATAGTAAATATACGAGGGGCGTTCCAAAAGTAATGCCTCCAATTTTTTTTCTGTTCGAATAGAAATATAAATTCTGGAGCTCAAAAGATCGCTCGTTTTAATGGTATCGCTCTCGTCTTCATAGCTCTTCAAGTTTTTGGGTTAAAGAATAAGAGACTTTACTTTTAGAACGACTCTTGTATGAGAAATCGCACTCCAGACGCCCGTGCACAGCCATCATTCATTGCATGCAAAAGTGTATTGACAATGATGGTGACTATGTTGAAAAATAAATTCTAGAGTACAAAAGGTCGATCGTTTTAATAATATCACTCCTGTGTTCGTAGCTCTTCAACCTTATAAGTTAAAAAATAGGAGACTTTACTTTTGGAACTAGTCTCATATATCTCTGCTAGTGTTGATGACACCATTCTGATTGCTGATATTTTTAAACTACTTCTGAGTTTGAGACCTCTTGCAAGAAATGGGAAATAAAAATGAACCCAGGCGAGTACAAAATCATTTTCCTGCATAACAATAATATTTCAATAAGCAACAAAACGGTTTAATAAAACAGAGATTTTGCGTTTCTTGGTTCATTAGTATAAGGATTGGTATCTTAATAGAAAAATAGAAATGAGAACTTCTACATTTGTATGACTTTAAGAACAGATATGGAGTATCAACATCTCTTAAGACTTTAGAAGGCATTGATAGTTCCTATTGCTTCTAAATGAATTTATATCCCTGCAAAAAATAATGTTTCACAAAAAAAAAAAAAACAACCTGTGGCTTTCAAACTACGAACTAAGAAAATAATTTATTCTCTGAGGTTCAAGATCACAGTGTAGTATCTGTTCTTCAGATGCTGTACTTCAATTTCTTGTTCTCTGTCAGTGGAGGAGAAATCCTTCACGACTGAGACAATTTTTATTTTTGTTCCTTTTCTCCACGTTAAAAAACGACCCTGGTGTCTAACTCTGTCCTGTGGGGAGGCATTGTAAATAGGAACACTAAATAGTACGGCATAATCACGTGAACAAGATAAATTCGTATTTTTTCCCCATGAGTTACCGTTTGTCAAGGCCCAAAGGTCACTCAAGGATAAGGGCATATAAGATTACCAGTTGGCGATGAAGAACACCATGAGAGGATTGGAAACAACAGGTAAAATGATCAGAATTTAATAGTTTAAATAGACGAATCAACAAGATGTTTACATTGGACTTAAAAACGACCATGATGTAGTCAACTGGAAAACAACCCCGTGATATTGTGTTCAATAAACGGGAAGGTATTGGTAAAAATCTTTGTTCACAGAAGTTCTGTTTAGTTTTATAAAAATTGCTTCAGACAAGATGTAAGGAAGCAAACAATACAAAGTCTATGTTTTTTTTTTTTTTTTTTTTTTTTTAATTACATTTTCACCCCAAACAAGGCACATTGCCACTTTGGTGTAGGGGGCTACTATCAGGGGAAACATCTACTGGGGTACTATGTAGGGATTAGGGCAGCGAGATGATGGTTCACGTTGCACTTGAACTTATGCATGTCAGTACAGTTGGGGAAGCAGTGACCTGGAATGGAATTCCAAAGTCTAGCAGTTCTGGGGAAGAAACTACTGGAGTAGAAAGATCTTTTACATCTAGGGATCTCTACAGTGTGGGGGTGGGATTTTGCAGCTTGTCGGGTCTGTCAAGGGTGTTCACGTCGTGGGGGCACAAGTGCTTGCAGTTCATCAGAGCATTCACCATTATAATACTTGTAGAACAGGCAAAGGGATGCAACGTTTCGACGATGGGACAGAGGCTGAAGCTTAGATGCCAGTTTAGGGCCTATCAGATTTGCGACTCTCTTTTGAACCCTGTCAAGGAGCGAGAGACTAGTAGCCGATGCACCAGCCCAAATATGACAGCAATACTCCATACATGGGCGAATGGTTGCCTTATAGAGGTACAGGATACTTTCGGGTGTTAATAGTTTTCTAGCACGGTAGAGAGAGCCCACTTTCCTTACAGCGGCCCTGGCAATGCTCTCGATGTAATTGTTCCAACAAAAAGAAAAAACAGCCAAAAGTGTTAGGACTAAAGGACAAAATCAGTCATAAGTAAACTTCAAGTTTACTTTTGAGTTTCTTATGTACAGTTTTATGTGGATAGATAAAACAAACAAAAAAAATAGTAAGGTATAAAAATAACAACATTGTATACAAAAATACACTGATACGAATATACAGAAAATAAATAATAAAAACCAATTAAAAGAACATCGTGCCACAAAAACAAAAAGAAGTATTAAGCATAAAGAAAACCTACTCGTTATGCTAAGTCTGTTTGGATAGCGAGTCCTACGACAGATCATCTGTCCAGTTTGAGATCTGAGAGAGAGAGAGAGAAAGATTCGTTTGGAGTAAAATTTCTGTGATCCTTAGACAGACATAACATGATCGGCACGCCCTCTACCGATGAAGCAAATAATCTCCATGGGAGATAATTATATTTCTACGTTTTAATGACGGTGAAAGTGTGTATGTTTAATTTCATTTGGGAAAAAGAATGAAAATTTTTCCCACATCAAAAAAAGCATTACGTATTCTTACATGTGTTTGTCATAACAAAGGGAAAAATACACACATCAGTGCGCCAATTAAGAAAACAATGTATATCTTTGGGCTCATTAAGAAAGAAGATATGAATTCCAGCCTTAATCAAGATGTGTGTGTGTGTATATATATATATATATATATATATATATATATATATATATATATATATATATATATATATATAAAAGCGAGATAAGACACTGATAGAATTCAGATAAAAAATCCTGATAGATATTACTTGAAGTAATACTTTTAAGGAGATCCTAGGCAAAAAGCAAAAGCTCAATATTTAAGAATAGAGCAACATATAAGTTTCGTGGTTAAATTTTAAATACTGAAAAAACAACATATAGAGACATATATTCGATTCAAGAATTTATTGCTTGACAAAAGGAATATATAGAAGGGGTTATTTTAATTTACTTAATCCATGGATTTTCAACAATGGTTCATATCAGCAGAGGAAATGAAATGCAGTTAGCAAAATGTTCAGCTGAAATGTTTAATCGGGTCGAAAACATACAGCGTTTATCAGTATATTTGAAAAATACAAATGGTGGCAGACTGTGTTAAACACGTTAAGTTTGGGAAAATGAGTTAAAACTAAAAAACTATACAAAATACTGCTAGGAACTCACTCAATATATGTTACCGTGACATAGACTAACATATATTCAGTGGTAATTTAACAGTAATTTGTACAGTTTTTTAGTTTTAACTGATTTTCCCAAACTTAACGTGTTTAACACAGTCTGCCCCTATTTGTAATTTTCAAATAGAGCGGTAAACGCTGTGTTTTTTGAGCCGAATAAACATTTTACATTAAATAAAAACACTAAAAAATTATCCAGTTTGGTAGAAAAGTAATTCATCTTGCCTTTGATAATATTTGTTATGCATTTGTTTTTTGACAACTTTTTCAAATCTATGTGTACATTAATACAAACCCAATAAAAACACTAAAAATTATCTAGTTCGGTAGAAAAGTAACTTATCTTGCCTTTGAAAACATTTACTTGTTATATATTTGTTTTTGTTGACAACTTTTTCAGATCTTTGTGCAAGTACAAACCCGAAGGGGGGTATTTTTCTGTATATTTTTATTTTTGGTACCGCGCTATTTTAAAATAGTTTTTCCAAGTTAAATTTAAATTTCACGATATCTTTTTTTTTTTTTTTGGTATTTTCTTTTTACATTAGGTCCACCTCCAAAATTTTCTTTAAAATGACTACTTTGAAAGGTTTTCGATTACGCTGAATAAGAAAATCTCATTTAAAATTTGTAGAGGCAAATAGTTTTCTTGATATAAAGACCTGTACTATGCACTATAATTCACTTGCGGCCATAAATAAACACCCCAATCTCCCCATATTAAAAACGGCTTTCGGAATAAACACCTGTAACCTCACCATGTTAAAAACGGCTTTTGGAATAAATACCACCATTCTCCCTATGTTAAGAACGGCTTTCAGAATAAAAACCACCAACCTACCCATGTTAAAAATTGTGGAGGTGAACCTAATGTGAAAATTTACCTTTTGTTTTTTTTATAAATTGTTAGTTGAAAACACAGAAGGCAGATTTGCAGTTTAGTTGTACAAATACCCTCAAACCAGGTAATCACTAAAAGGGACTCTTAAAGGTCGACACCGGTATCGAGCAAAAGTTTGTTTACATGTTTTACAAACTTTAAATGGGTAAAATATACGAACATTATTGAAAATGTGATCATGTGATTAAAATTTAATTTAAATTAACCATGTTGTTTAACAAATTTAAAAAATATAATGCAAGATGAAGTTTTAAAATGATTAAATGTTTTATTATATTTAAAATTAAAAACATTGCCCAATAAAAATTAAATTTTGGGTGCTTATGTATTTTTGGTGCCGTGCTGAAATACTAACGTTATTATTTTGAAAACCAGTCTAAATGAGGAGTTGAAGGTGTTTTATAACTATTCTGTGCTTCTCACCTTACAATTAAAAAAAAAAAAGAGATATCGTGAAACTTGAATTTAAACTGAAAAAAAAAAAAAAAAAAACTATAAAAATAGCAAGGTAGCATCTGCCATCGTATATATCCGAGAACAATATCTACTGTAAAATTAAACCAAAATTTGGCACTTATGCGTTTTTGATACCACACTATTATTTTTAAATAGTTTTTTTCAGGTTAAATTAAAGTTTCAAGATATTTTTTAACTGTAAAATGTAAGCACAGAATAGTTACAAAACATCCTCCCCATGTTAAGAATGACTTTCAAAATAATGACATTATTTTAGCACAGTAACAAAAAGTGCATTAGTACCCAAAATTTTATTTTTATTGTTCAATGTTTTTAATTTTAAATTATAAAATAAAACATATTTAATCATTATAATACTTCATCTTACATTATTTTTGAAATTTGTTAAACAACGTGGTTAATTTAAATTAAAATTTAATCACATGATCACATTTTCAATAATTATGTGATTACATTCTATCCACTTAAAGTTTGTAGAACATGTAAAAAAAACCTTCTGCTCGATACCGATGTTTACTTGTAAGAGTCTCTTTTAGAGATTACCTGGTTTGAGGATATTTGTACAACTAAACGTCAAATCTGCCGAAAACTTCTCTGTATTTCACCTAACAATGTCTTTAATAAAGAAAAAGCATTCATATTTTCGCATATAAAAACTTCTGTAAAAAAAAAGAAAAAGTGTACTTTCAATTTTGTTAAAAAAGTTTTCTTATGGTAAAAAAAGTAAAAACAAAACAATCGAATCTTAATCGGACCTTAATCGAGTTGTTTTTTTTTTCAAGTTAAATTCAACTTTCACAATATCTTTTTAATATAATTTCACGATTTTTTTTTGTAATAATAAATTGTGAATAATAAATTGTTTTTAATAATAAATTGTTAGATGAAAGCACAGAATAGTTACAAAACTCCATCCCCTCTTGCTGGTAAGAATGGCTGAAAAAAAAACAAATAAAATTAAAAATAAAGATATTGCAGCACGTTACCAAAATGCATATGTACCGTGAATTTTCTTCGAAAAAACAAACAAACTGTACTTTCACCTAACAGTTTATAATTTTAATAATAAAAAAGTTCATATTTTCTTATATAGAAACAACTGTTAAAAAAAAAGAATTTAAAAACGTATGCCCCCAATTTTGTTTTTACGACAAAGATGATTTTGTTAAGGCTCTTTAACTTTTATGTTTCAACTCAAAACGCACCTTCTGGCGAGCAATTTGTTTTAAATTTAAAAAAAAATTGGGAAATTAATTTAAATTTTAAAAATAGAGGATGTTTTTTTTCACTTATCGATTAGAGTCCTCAAATTGTGGTGGATACATTGAAATAACTATCGGAAGTAATACTCGAATTGTCCCACAACAGCGACTTACGAAAAATATTTTTATTTTATTTAACATTTTTATAATTTGATATATTAATTTATTTTAATAGCATAAAACATTCCTTGACTCCAAGGAAAGGCTGTCTGAAAATTTCAATTAAATTGGTAATGTAGAAATATGGTTTTTATTGATAACGAACGAACCAAGGATTACATTTTAATATATATATATATATATATATATATATATATATATATATATATATATATATATATATATGCGAGGAAGAAAACTAATAAGTTTAAGATTTAAATATGAAAAAGTAAAAGGATTAATTGTTAAAACTGAAAAAAAAAGACAAGATATTCTAGTAAAAACTATAATAAATTTATAACTTAAAATACTAAAGCATTAATAATTTTTTAAAACTGAATTTAACATTATATAATCAATTCTTAATTAATACTGCAAAATTTTAAGTTATAAATTATGATTCCCTTATTTTTCCAGGTTTTGCTTGGAAATAAAATTTTCACTCACTGCTTCACTTGTTATCTGTGAATTATTAGCGAGAGTAAACCTGAGCGACAGATTGGGACAGCAGTGAATTATTTGCCACATTTTTTTATTATTATATTCTGTTACGTCACCATTTCCGCTGTTGCCGGCCGATTTGAAGCAGCATAACACATTTGGTTGCTAATCAACAGTCAATAAGAAAAAAAGTCTCTCAGTTCCTTATAAATTCTGAGAATTTTTTAACACAGTCATTTTATTATAACTTTTGTTTTACTAAACGAAAATTGAAAATTTTTTTCAAAATAAAGCAGAGAATGTGATCTATGAACTGTAAAAATTGATTGAAATTTAGTCGTAAACTGAGTGAGCGATAAAGCTTTAAAGCAGTTCAAAATGCACGTAACTATATATTCTAACACGGTAGGGCTTGAATGATATATATATATATATATATATATATATATATATATATATATATATATATATATATATATATAAGCTGAACGTCTGTGTGTGTGTCTGGTCACGAATAGGCTCCTATATGGTTGACTATTATAGAAAACTGATCACATATAATGATAAAAGATGTATCGCGACACAGGAAATGGTATGTTTGATCTGGCATAATGATGATTCATTAAAATTGTGGGATCTGCGTACACGCCCGGTCCACAAAGTATGGAAATAAAAATTAAAAAAAAAAACGTTTACAAGTGTTTTTGATATAGATGTACATAATAATACTTTGATAAGTATGTTTTAACATGGATGGTATAATAAAATTGTGGGGTCTGTGTTCGCGCCTGGCATCCATAGAATGGAAATAGGCACAAACTTTAATAAAGACTTTTCATATCTATCTGAGTAAGTATACTTTGATAATTATGTTTCAGTTTGAAGAAATATGGTATAATAAAATGATGGAGTGTTCGTTCGCACCTGACCTCCATAGAATAGAAATATGTCACAAAGTTTAACAAGGTGTTTTAATATAGATCCAATATATTGTGATAAGTGTTTCAGTGTGAACAGGTATAGTATAATAAACTATGGGGTTTATCTATTTTATTTTTACTTTCATCATATTTTGCTTTGGTTTTGATACCCCCAAATCCGAATCTATCTCTTTACAACCCTTCCTTTTCATAACCTATCATACTTTCATAAATCAGAGTCCATTTTCTATAGGCTGTTTTTGAACCCAGTCAACGACGGGTACTTTTGCTAGTATATATATATATATATATATATATATATATATATATATATATATATATATATATATATATATATATATGACGTAAAACAAGTGTTCTATTAAAAAAGTATATATTCTTATTGGGAAAATTATTTACATGCTTACATATTTATTATATTATTTACTAGTAAGACTCGTAAAACTTTGAGGCCTAGCAAACTCTCTGAAGTCTATATAAATAATTTTACGTTTAGTTTTATAAAAATCGCTTCAGACAAAACAACTTGATATAAAGAGTTAAAAAATACAAATTCTATGTAAAAAAAATACTAGCCAAGGATGAGTGTGAGATGGATAGATTCCGACACGGACAACAGCAATTCTTTCACTTTTATCAGAAACATCGCTCATGGAGTGTGAGAACTAAAGGACAAGATAAGGAAAGTGAGCGTTACAGATCAGTCATAGGTAAACCTCAAGTTTACTTTCGAGTTTTTTATGTACACTCATGAGCAAAACAGAAAAAAAAAAAAATTGGGCCAAGAGTGAAAGAAGGAAGGAATCGAATTGTCAATATTTTTCCATGTAATTTTATTAATTTTAACTAAACATCTCTATTTTGCAGATAATTATTATTATAGCATACAATAATAAGTGGAAAAATTAATCCTAAAAATGGTAAGACTGCATCTTGGCGAGGACTCATCCTGTTCAAAATAGACTTCGTAGCCCTGTAAAGGATGTCCTTTTCTATTCCCTGAAACCTCTTTCTCACAGAAGAAATGTTGCGAGTTTGTCTCTGCTTTATCGTTATTTTCATGGCAAGTGCTCGGCTGAGCTCCAATCTATGGTCACCCCTCGCCAAACTTTCACAAGAAACACCCGTCTAGCAGTAAACACTATCAATAATTCCCGCCCCCACTCTTTATCTGTGCCTAAACCTAAACGTAGATTCCATAAGCAAAGCTTCTTTCTTAGAACTGCACGCCTGTGGAATTGTCTTACGTTTTCCTGCTTTCCAGCTGACTACAATATGGTTGTCTTCAAGTATAACGTAAACAAGTTGTTGTTGAGCCGTTCCATATAAGTTAACAAATTTACCGAATGTCCCTTACTAACGATTACTATATTGTCCAATTTCTACTGTATACTCTTTAACCTCGAGTCGCCTCCTGGCCTTGATAAAGGGTGATGCCTATGTACAAAAAAAAAGGATATAAAATAAACGAATTGCAGGATTAAGGCGGTCCAAAATAACTTACAAGCAAACTTTTGATATTTTAAGAAAAGAAAATATGAAAACATCTCTTTCTGCAGTGAAGCGAATTGGTCAAAGGTTCGAAGTCGAACGCTCGGTAAAAAGGAAATCTGGATCTGGTCGCCCGACAGCATCCACTTTGAAGGACTACCATAGGCTTAAGTTTACTGTTTTGGAGGATCGAAAGAAAACTTATGTTGACCATAGCAAAGAATTCAAAACAGGGGCTGGATATTCTCTTTCTAGATCTATAATATCTAGACGAATGAAAGAAATGGGATTTTCTTCTAAAAGGTGTGCAAAGAAGCCATTTTTATCTAAGAAGAACATCAATGATAGAAAGAGGTTTTTCTCGTGTTATGGCAAGAAAGATACAGACTAGTTCAGGAATGATTTTTGGTTAGATAAATCAAGATTTGACTTGTTAGTGATGTTCCTGAACGGTGCATTCGAAGAACCAGAGAAAAATTTTCGCCAAGTTGCATAAAAACGACAGTTAAACACGGGAATGGAGGGATAATGGTATGGGGAACTTTTACTGCAGCGGGGGTTATTAGATGTGAGAAGTCAATCAATGCAAAGGAATACATTTGAATATTAGAAACATAACTGTTATCAAGTATCCAGAAGCTGGGAATATCCCAGAACACCATTTTTAAACATGATAATGCCCCTGAACACACTGCTAAAGTCACACAAAATAGTTTTCTGATAATGGAATTGATGTGATTTTTTGGCCAGGTGAAAGCCCCGATTTAAACTCAATCGAGAATATTTGGTCCATAATATCTCGTGCATTGGCCGAAAGAACCTCTGAGAACAATGACAAACTGTGGGAAGCTGTGCAAAGCGAATGGAATAGCATCTCCTCTTCACAGTGTTCCACTTTGGTTGAGAGCATGTCTAAAAGGATTGATCTTTTAAAGAAATCAAAAGGGAATGCGATTCCATACTCAGCATTTATTAAATTAAATGTTTTGTTCTGTGTTATTAGCCTCGTTTAAGTTTCCTTGTTCAATCGTTCTTTGTTCAATATAGTAATGCAATAAAATGTATAGAATTTGTTTGGCCCATTTTTTTTGCTCACGAGTGTACAGTCTTATGTGTATAGATAAAAATAAAAAAATAAATACTAAGATACAAGAACAACATTGTATACAAAAATACACTAATACGAATATACAGAAAATACATAATAAAAACCAATTAAAAGACCATCGTGCCACAAAAACAAAAAGAAGTATTAAGCATAAAGAAAACTTACTTGTTATGCAAGGTCTGTTTGGATAGAAAGTCCTACGACAGATCATCTGTCCAGTTTGAGATCTGAGAGAGAGAGAGAGAGAGAGAGAGAGAGAGAGAGAGAAAGATTCGTTTGGAGTAAAATTTCTATGATCCTTAGACAGACATTACATGATCGGCACGCCCTCTACCGATGAAGCAAATAATCTCCCTGGGAGATAATTATATTTCTACGACTAATGAAGGTGAAAGTGTGTATGTTTAATTTCATTTGGGAAAAAGAATGAAAATTTTTCCCACATCAAAAAAAGCATTACGTATTCTTACATGTGTTTGTCATAACAAAGGGAAAAATACACACATCAGTGCGCCAATTAAGAAAACAATGTATATCTTTGGGCTCATTAAGAAAGAAGATATGAATTCCAGCCTTAATCAAGATTATATATGTATATATATTCATACACACACACACATATATATATATATATATATATATATATATATATATATATATATATATATATATATATATATATATATCGAACTATTTACAGAGATAGCAAAAACCTTATCCTTCAGTCATAACGATAATCTGAATAACATAGTCAAAACAATAAAAATAATAAAAAGCAAACGCCAACCCAAAAACTTAAATCACATTCTAACTTCCTCCAAACTCAAACACACTACGAAAGGGGGTTACAAAAGGCAACAAACAGCGATGTGGAGTTTGTGACATAATAATATAAGGAAACACAAACACAGTCAAAAACCCAACACAAACATTCAGAATAAAAAAAGACCTAACCTACACCGCCAGAAATGTAGTGTATGCACTAATATGCACAATATGCGACAAATCTTACATAGACGCCACCAAAATCCTCAGTAACAGCCTTACGTAAGAGCAACATAAAAATTGCAGAAAACAGACACATGTATCTTTCAAAACACGTACATACGTGCAGTGAAAATGACTTTAAAATAATGCCTATTATCGAAACAGACAATTACTTTTACTTACACAAGAAAAAAATTTCATAAAAAGATTAACTCCCGAATCGAACAGAGCTTAATATAGACACAAATGAAATGCAAAACACACCCGCACACACGTACATATACATGCATACACCTGAACATATAAATTAGAACCGACACATTAAAACGCACACACGCACGCACGCACACACACACATACAAAGACACAGGCACAAAATTCCCGCATCTCTAATGTAACATATTGAACAATACCACCCTTACTTTAATACGAGACCAACAACATTAAGCAATACCTAGAATCACAGTGTAGTATCTGTCCTGATACTACATCCACCTTTTCTACCCTCAGTAAGTGGAGGAGAAATACTTCGGTAGTCAGACAATTTGGATTTTCGTTCTCGTGCCTATCCAGAGTGCCCCCTTTTGGGAACAGGATTTTCCCCACGCTAAAAACCAATCCTGTGTCTAATCTTGCCCACGTGGGGAGATAAATGAATAGAAACACTAAGAAACCCATTGTTTATTCATAAATTACATCAACAAACGTAATTATAAAATCACAAATATTATGAATATCTCAACAGACTAAAACGAAAATCTCAATAGAAAGAAATTAAAATCTAAAAATCAAAATTGGATGTTAATGAAGAAACGATTTCTAGACAAAACCTACAAAAACTGCTTGATAGAACACGCATTCCACAAACCAATACAAGGAAACATACACATATACACACACTCACACACACTCCGCTACACACATACATACGCACACGGACACACTTATATGACGAAGCATCAATGCACCCCACACCTTCACACAAGAAGGAAAGTAAAAACGTAAAAAACTGACTATGGACTGACTCCCAATAAACAAGGGAAAGAGAGAAACACACTTATGAAAACCTTTGGAGACATTAAAAAATATTCCAACCCTTTGGAAACGTCTTGCATCATCAAAATGGTCAGCAAAAACGCCATCCTGCATTTTAAACATTTTAAATAGTTTACATTTTGAATATGTTACAAACGTTCTGAAGAGGACGCTTTAAAGAACGTCCGAAACGCGTTAAAACTATTTCCAAAAATTATTTCAATGACTTAAAAAAATATTACAATGACCTAAATAATAAAAAAATGAAAATATGAAACATTAAAATAAGTAAAAAAAAAAACATAAAAAATTGTTGATGACCCCACTTATTTAAGCATATATAGTAGTTTGTAGTTTGTGTTATTCCGTCGGTTATTGATACAGCTGAGCTGGAGCTCCACTGCACCTATGCTGTCCACTTCATACAGAGGTCCAGTCCACTAGACGATTGGTGTTGGTGGCTCGTTATGTATCTTTTCCAGCTAAATGTCCAATTGTTTTTTGAAAGTGTTGGGCGACACTCTCCTTATATTTCTTATTGCGGCTGAAATACAGTTGAATGTCCTTGTGCCACTGTAAGTGAAGCTGTGGTGGATGAGGGGCTTGATCCTCTGTGTAATCCCAGGTGTGCTTTTTATATAGCAGAGCCTTCGTCGTCACTGGTGGGTTATTTCTAATATTGTTGTGTTTGGGACCCTTTCTTCCAAGATTTTCCATATGTAAATGATAATATACCGTTCTCTTCAGCGTTGTAGTGAATAGTTACAGCTCCTTCAGCTTCTCCCAGTAATTTATTTGGTTTACTCCACATATTTTGCTGGTGAATGTTCTCTGGAGTGCTTTTATTTTGTTACTTTTTGTGGAGACCACAGCTGACAGCAGTATTCCAGCCTTGGGAGAACAAGGGATTTCCATAGTGTGAGCATGCACTTTCTGTTCATACTTCTGAAGGTTCTCAGTATTCATCCTGTTAGTTGTCCTGTGAACGCTGTAGTGTGGTCAATATAAACCCCTAGATTCTTCATTACTTCCTTTGATGTTATTTCACCAATATCCAGATTTTTCCTTGAAAAGGTGTTTATTACCATATTGTAGTAGTTCAAATTTGTCTCTGTTTAGAGCTATGTTGTTGTCATTAGTCCATTTTATAATT